>NW_004797798.1:446232-452058 GCF_000002075.1 Aplysia californica
TGGTACCTGCGTGGTATTGTCGACACAATTTTGTGGCACCGTGGTGAAATCAGGCGCTCGACAAAATAATGAAATTGAAGAAACCAAGGGGTCTCTCGTGGCCTAGAGGTTAAGGTGTTGGCCTCTCACTCAAAAGTTCCCGGGTTCGAATCCGGGTAGCAACCGAAAAATTTTCTTCTCTAAATTTGTCTCCTTTCACCTCATTTCCTGCTCTCTAGCAATGTTCTGTCGTCTGCTTTCGTCTCCTCCTTCTGCCCCCACCCCCACACCTCCCTTGCCCCTTCCTTTGGGCTCCTGATTCTTTCTGCAGCCTTTCTAATACTACTCCTTCACTTCTTCTTACTGTTGTCTTTCAGCCACACCCCTGATCTTCTTTTAGGAAAGATCTACACCTAGCCTTCTCGGACAAGGGTGAAAAAAATCTTGGAGGGCCCGTGTGCAAGTTGCGCACGTTAAAGATCCCTTGGTGGTCTAAAATCGATAAGAGTAGGCTTCGGCCACCACCCGCGCAAAATTCAAAATTTCCTACCAGCTGAAAATATTAGGTGTGTCCCGCGCGCTCATATGACCTTATGCAGTTGCGAGCGCCGTAAAACACTTTACCAAAACAAACAAACAAAACTCTCTTGTAACACCTAATCTTTGGCACTTATATGACCTTTTTATGTTGCAAGTGTTGTAAAACTCTTAATAAAACTTTAAAAAGTGGGTGGTTGGCGGGTGCTCTGGTGCGGTTTGCTCCTTCTTTCCTATCAAACGTCTATCGTCTTTTTTCCCCCTCCTTTTTTGTGTTTGTTACTCCCTTGTAACACCTCTAATCTTCGGTTCTTATATGACCTAATTGTGTTGCAAATGCCGTAAAACTCTTACAAAAAAGCTATAAAAAACCCCACCTTTCATGTCCTTTATTTATCCACAGACTCCACAGCTGTCTCCTCTGCCAAAGCATGCTCAGGCGTCCCCGAGACACAGGTACATTTTTATGGCAATGTAACGTGTTTTATTTCTTCTCTTGTGCTGGTTTTTTTTTTTTTTAGCGATTTTTTGTCCCCTTATTGTTTTCGTCGATCTGTCTCGCCTTTCCCTGCAGTAAATGGTCATTGGTGGATGGTTGGAAACACCACCGGTATGTGTAGGTCCTACTTTTAAAAAAAAATTTCATCCTTTTGTTTGCGTTTGCCTGTCTTGACTCTTTCCTTGCTATAAATTGTTGTGAATGTGTCAATGTGCCTCACTTTACTCCAATCTACCAACTGATATCTGCTCTGCTGAAGGCTTCAGGTGACTACGTCTAAATAGCTAGTTTTGAGAAAAATTGATGATTATGGCAAGATGTTAATTGGCCACGCTTGGACATAGATCTAGATGCTAGAAATTTCAATTTTGGCCAAACATTTTAGCATTTTAGAATCAATTAGTTAACCAATCGTGCAGCGAACTTTTGCGGAAGTAAACGGCTTGTGTTTCACGCGCTCATATGACCTTAGCAGTTGCGGGCGCCGTAAAACCCTATACTACTACTACTACTAGATTGGTTTGATATTTACAGACATGACATATAACCTCATTTGAGTACCTCAATTTTTTTTCTTCCTACTTCTAGGGCTTACGGAGTCAGTGACTGTAAGATTTTTATCTCACAAAGCACTTGATTCTACATACATGGCCCTTTTGTCTCCATGGAACGTAGAATCACCCCTTACCCGACAGGCTGCTATGTGTTGTTATAGGTGGCAGCCTTTCATCCTTTTCCAAGAGCAATAGGTGCCTGATCCTAGGATCAGGGGTTGTAGAAAACTGAAGCGGGTGGGGATTTTAACCCCTTCTTTGCCAGGGCTGCGCGTTCATGTTGTCAGCACTGATTTTTCAGTTAACCTTGTTTCACCAGGCAGCACGTCTCAGTATCAGTGGACTCTCTGTGTAAATCTAGTCTGCTCTTGATATATTCAGACCCCAGGTCTTATATAGTGTAACTTTCCTCAGTTTTCTCGTTCTCTATATTCCTCACCTTGCCCATAATTTTAAAAACTTGCAAATCTAAGTCTTTAAGTGAAATCTGCCGCACTTTGTGGTGTTTACTTTTTGTGCCATAAAACACTTACCCCAAAAAAATTTGGTATGTGTTTTTTTTTAATCTCTTGCAAGCCTAGCAGTAAACTAATACATGCAAATTTGTTGCTGATGTACACATTTTTTATTCCCAAATATGAATCCATGCAGTGCTAGAGGCTAAACCTGCGCACAGAAGAATTAGAGCCAGATGATTAACGGGACACACATGTAATGTCTTACAGACAACC
This sequence comes from Aplysia californica, assembly GCF_000002075.1. NCBI lineage: Eukaryota > Metazoa > Mollusca > Gastropoda > Aplysiida > Aplysiidae > Aplysia > Aplysia californica. The sequence goes on from NW_004797798.1 coordinate 448,533, forward strand.
AGGAATATCAAATTTTTGCCAACTTGTCATGGTACAGCACAGAGCTAAAAGTTATGCATTTTTTAGCGGTGTACCAGGTACATCTAAGGCAACAAAGAGGTTAACGCTGTCCTGACAGGTGAACAGCTTACCTGTTGAGCTACTGAGCCCCCTCTCAATTTTGATATTTTTGGACATTTTGACCAAAACGGACATTGCCTCTGGCTCTGAGCGCTCGTCTCACCTCTCAGTTGCCCATTTACATCTTTGGTAGTTGAGGGAATGGGGTTGGTTGCATTCTGTAAGAGGATGCTTTTGTGTTTTGTGAAATAAAATGTCTCTGAGTATATGACATTGGTTTACTACATGCTTTTCTGTTGTAATGATAATGCCTTTTAAAACATTTTCGGTTTTTTGATATTTCAGCTTGTTAGGGAAGAGAAAGTTCACTGTTTCACCGATGAAAGATTCCGAGTTCAAGACACCAGCGTCACCTAGTCAGATGACTCCCTCCACTAGACTTCTCTACAGCTTTGGTGACACGATTGGCTCGGTGAGTTCTTAGTTCTGATATGTGTCATGACGCGGTGGAATCAGGCGCTTGTCAATTTTTTGACGCGTGGAGTTATTTGTATCATGTTAAAGCTTGTTTATTTGAAGGAAGTGAGAGTCCCCTGGTTTCAGCAGTAAAATTAGCAAGAAAATGGCCATTTGACTTCCATAGCTTGAGAGTCCTTGGAAACTGAATATTTACATTTTTTGTGACTTTAATGAATGGTTTTTAGAAAAATGAACACAGAAATGGAAATGTTTTTAAATGGACATCAAAGTTGTAGCAAAAAAAAACATTCTTTGATTTCATCATTTTGATGAGCTCCTGATTTCACCACAATGCCTCAAATTTTGTTATTGCTGCTAACAGCTCTGTGAGTTCTCAGTTATAGACCTAGTAATTTCGTTGTTGCTACCGATGAGTCAGCGAGTTCTCAGTTTAAGATCTACTATTGTTGTCATTGTTGATTTTCCTGCCTTGGGGACATGTTTGGTCATAAATGTGTCATTGATGATGAATGTTTAAATATTTTTTTTCTTTTGTCTTTTTTTTTTCTTCTTCTAGCTTCTTAGTCAACTGAGTAGGCAGTTGGTGGGCACTGTGTTGCGGGTTGCTTTTTCTATCACTGTTAACTGCTGTCCCATGCTACCCTCCTTTTTTATGTTTGTTACTCCCTTGTAACTAATCTTTGGCATTTACATGTAAGAAAAGTGTTGCAGATACTCTTAAACCTCTATCAAACTAAAGTCAGCTGAAAAGCTGTTATGTCGGTTTGTTTCTTTCCAGTTGAAACTTACTTTTCTCCTTTGTTTCAGTCGGAAAAGCTGAAGCACATAAATGCAACAATGATGGCCCGAGGAAGCATGTCAGCAAAGAAAAAGCTCAACTTGGACGATATGGCGCCTCTGTAAGTACATCAAACAGACCAGTTGAATACCTCAGAAAGGAACAACAAAGGTCACAAAAGAATGTTAAGGACCACTGACTTTCTTGCACATAGTCATATGGACTGCCGCCTTTCTTTCACATTTATATTCACATGGACATTTGAAATTCTTTGCATGTGTGACTGTTTTGAAACTACGCAAGGGGGCTTTCGTGGCCTAGAGGTTAAGATGTTCTCCTCTCATTCAAAGGTCACTGGGCGGTGCCACTGACTGAAGTGTCTTTAGGCCATTCCCAAAGGGGGAACATTTCTCGTTCTAATGCACAGTAGAATTGTAAATGGGCTGATCCAATAATGTCATGCTCATAACTGTGCTTGAACTACAGCAGGGAACTGCTGCTTTTTTTTTTCCTAATCCTTACTATCGTCATTTTCCTCTACTTCTTTTGTATGTTTGTCACACTCTTGTGACCCGCTATTTCCGGGATGCCTTGATAGTCAAAGCAGACTTTGTGTTGTTGAAGCTGGAGAGGTGAGCAGAGTAAGTCTGATTCCCTGTAAAGACTTCTCTGTTGACATCCACCCCTTGGCGCTCAAATGACCTTATGCAGTTGCGAGCGCCGTTAAACCTCTACTAAAACAAAACAAAAAATACTTATCTAGTAGACTCTGCCTAAACGCACATTGCTGTAGAGACGTCCTAAGCGTGTGTTTACACAGAGCATGGGTTCACCTGAACCTGTTCGTCTATTGTCCTTATCTCTCCTCCCTTCTTTTCTTTGTGAATGTTACTCTCTTGCAACATTTCTAAATCTTCTGCATTTGTATGATCTGTTTGTGTTGCAAGTGCCGTAAAACTTAAAACAAAAAAAAGATTCCCAAATAGGAAAGTACAATGTATCTTATTTCACTGTCTTGTTTACCGGGATTTTGTCCCACTCGGCTCAAGTTGGCCCAGATGGGCAGGGTCAAAGAACTTACTGCCTAAATTATACAAATTGTGTCATTGGAGTCGACAGAGCAGACACCCTTGCCAAGAAGGGAGCATCACAAACACAACCACACAACCCAGTATCACAACAGACAGCCAAGAACATCATCAAATGCAACACCAGGGAACAGTGGCTGAATGGATGGGCAATGGGCAAAACTGGAAGAACTGTATTTACACACATGACAGCCCCCAACTCTAAAGATGCAATAAATTCCCTGAGTAGAAGAGAACAAGTCACAATATTTCGCCTGCGAACACAACACATACCACTAAATTCCTACCTAAATAGGATCCGCAAGGATACCCCACCCGACTGCCCGTTGTGCGACTGCCAGGATGAAACAGTACCACACCACCTCTTTAACTTTAACTGCCCAGCACTTTGTGACTTGCGTAGCACCTACCTACCTGCCTCCCCAGACATCGGAAACACTCTATACAGCGACAAAGCACAGCTGATTAAAACCTGTCAATTCTTTGCCATATCGACAGACCGAAGGGCGAGAACCCAAATGGCGGCTGGATCGGAAAAGTAAAAGTTAGTCATTGGAGATGTTAACACAATTATAACAGTCTCATTGTTGTCCTTTTCAGGTCCACACCTTCTGTGCCAAAGTCGAGCAAAAGCCTGGACTTTTCATCTGAACCGCCTCAACCCGAGTGAAATCTTGAGTGCCAGGTCACAAGGCTAGTGCGAAAAGTACACGCTACAACTTTGGCGTACTTTTGGTGTATGTTTTTGAATGGTGTGTTCCATATTATGCATTAAGACACCTGCTTCAAGAACAGGGTATAACGTGTACTGGATTTTTTTTTTCCTGACTGTTCTCTTTGGAGAGGTTATCGCGTCCACATAATATGTCATCCGTCTCTCAAACAGCTTTATAATAAATTTTGGCAGCAGTTTTGTGGTTTAAATGCATTGCCTCTGCATGGGACAGAGTCTGCGACACACTCTTTCACTTTCATTGAATGATATTATTTCAGTATCTTCAATGGTATGTGATATGATATGCCATTTATGTTGACCCTAACAGCCTCAGTCGTGTGTAGTTCCCTCATGAGTTCTTGTCTCTCCACCCCCCCCCCCCCCCCACCCCCACCCCCACCCCGC
>NW_004797798.1:452158-463849 GCF_000002075.1 Aplysia californica
AGGCCCAGTCGCTTATATCTCCCTCTCACAGGCCACCTGTCATCTCACACTCACTCGCATATTTTTACTGAAATCCATCTAGACATGGAATAACATCAAGAGGCTAGCCCAGGATAGGAAAATGTGGAAAGTGTGAGAAAGGCAATGATGATGATGATGATGATCTAGCCTTCTCTGAAAAATATTCTATTGTTTCTTTTCAAAATCATAATATAACTTTTTGAACGCCTTTGTTGCCAAGGTGTGTGTGTTCCTGTTTGTTCTTATTGTCAGTGCTAATGTTCAGTTTTTGTCTCGTTAACCAGGACAGCAGTTTTATTGGTCTCAGTGTCGATGGACTCGCCGTCTAAATCTGGCTCACTCATGAAATATTCGGACCCTGGATTATCAATAGTGTCACTTTCCTCGTCCCTTAAAGTTCCCATCTTGCCCATAATTTCAAACAACTTGCAAATCTAAGTCGGAAGAGTGATATTTGCCTCCATTTAAAGTCGTTTGGGGAGTATGTTTTGCGAGAACACACTTTTTGTCTGCAATGCTGGACCTGTGTTTATAGATCACTTACAAGCGAATCAGTAAAGTAATAATGGCAATAAAGTAATAACAGCAATACTAGCACTTTTTTTCCCCCCGAATAAGAATCCACACGGTGCGTGTGGCTAAATCTTCGTACAGAAGAATCAGAGCCAGATGATTAGTGAGATGTACATGTAATGTTTGTCGGCAACCAGGAATGCTAAGGTGCTCTGGTGTGGTTTGCTCCTTCTTTCCTACCAAACATCTATCATCCTGATCTGTCCTCCTCCTTTTTTGTGTTTGTTACTCGCTTGTAACACCTCTAATCTTCGGCACTTCTATAACATTGTGTTGCAAGTGCCGTAAAACTCTTACTAAAACTAAATTAAATTTTGTCGACTTCTTGACATCCATGGTAGAGCATAAAGCTAAAAATTGCACATTTTTGTGACGTACCAGGCATGTCATAAGGCAACCAAGGGGTTAATATCCGAACAAAATTACAGACACAATGAATATTGACTGGGCCTCAGGGAAGTGAGGGCTAAAATTTGCCAGGTGCTGCAAGGGTTAATATGGGGTTGTGGATCTTGTGCAGCAGTAATTGGGTAATGGTGTGTTTGTAAAGGTTTAGAATGTGAGAGGTGAGATTCTGTATACTATGCATGATTTGTGTAGTATGTTGTAGTTGGTGAAATTGTCATACTTGTATTAATATTATTATTGAGGTATGACTTCTTTTCAGTGATTATACATGTCATTATAACCCAAATTTCTCATTGGAAATAAGTTACAGTCTGTTTTCTTTTCTTTTTTCCCCCCTTACTTTCTTTGCTTGCCATGCAAACTTGCAAAGGAAGTTATATTTTGGATTCTGAAGGGGATGGTGATCATTGAGACCTTTCTTTTCAAATCTACTATGACTATGACTATGACAGTTAGTTATAATGCATGGCATGTAATGACAATGGTACCAAAACAGAAGCTCTCAACAAAGAAATCCAGAGTGTTTTTGGCTTTCCAAGAGGGCTGCAGGGACTAGTTTCCAACCAAGAATGTTTCTGTCCCCAGTACTATTTCATAATTTTCGAAAAGAAAATAATGCCTGGAGAATTGCTCAGTGTAATACAACTGCTTCAATATTGTAGAGATTTTAATGAGAATTATCAACGACCACACTTCTTTCTGGGAACAAAGAAATACTGCAGGACGTGTCGGACAAGCTCTACTGTAGGAGTACATTGATTTGGAATGGAAATAGCGTGGGAAGAACTGATGTAAAACCGTTGTGGGGAGAAAAAATGAAGTCTCAGCCCAGACGGAAGAAATTAAATCCTTTTATTTGAAAGCAATAATAAAGATAGCGTCAGAAATAAAATGAATTGCCCGTAATCTTTCGTACACTTTGTAATACTCAATAAATGCACAGCATAGCCAGTCACAGCTCACTTAGGAAAAAACAACGAATCCCATGGAAATGAGATTCTTTCAGTGGATAGGCCTACACAAAAAGTTCCAACATAAATCGTCTTAGAACAAAGAGATACAACAAAACATCTAAGATGATAACGGTCACTGTACAGTGGTAACAATAAACAAGTTCAAATGATTCAGCTGACCGTGTCACAAGATCAGGGTTGCACCGAGTCGTGGTAGACATGAGAAGACATGTGGGGTATTTATATTCAATTAAAAAATATCTTTTTTAAAAAGCGTGTTTCTTACTTCTTTTATTTTTATAATTTACTTTCTGTTCATCACATAAAAGTGAAAATGTTACATATATTGTTAGCAGGTTTCAATTTTCTGTGCTTTTGTCAATCTGTCTGTATGTAAATGTTTTGGGTTTTTCTTTGGGGGAAGGGGGGGGGGGGGGTGTTGTTGTTAAACAGTTGAGCTTGTAAAATTGTTCCTTGACTGGACTGGAAAGAGTTTGTGAAGTCATTGTTACTGACATAGGATAGGAAGGGATTTCATTAGATATGAAGTTGCACGTTTTTGCTATTTCATGATTTTGTAGTGTGGTATGACTCAAACTTTGGGGATCTTTTACATGGGCAGAGGTAAAAGAAACCTTGCCCGCCGGCTCGTCCCCTCATTGGGTAGAGTTAACTTGATCGAGTTTGCAAATCTGGGGTCTTCACTCTCAGTGGGGCCAGATTTTAGTTGTCATAAAGCCTTTTGGGTAAGACACTTTCATTTTAAAAAATGGGAGGTTCAAGTTAACTTTTACTGGGACCGATCGTGAGTCGCCAAGGATACTTTTGCGTGTAGACTGCCACATATGCTTACGGTAAAGTTGATGTGTCTGTACTTCATACTATTATCACTAATGAATGAGACATTGGTTTAGTAGTCATGATATAATTTTTACCTGCTGGAGAGAGAACCTTTGCAATTCACAGTCATTGAGTTTGAGATTGTCTCAACCACAACGTGTTCATCTGATGTCGTAACATTTCACTCCTTTGTACTTATCATCATAGATTTTGTTACTCTCTTGTTCCCTCCCTACTTTGGTACCAACCCATCCGGCAGCTGTCATATTGTAGGATTTGTTTGTCATTTGTAAAAAAAAAAAAAAAAGTTTTTTTTTAGCAATATGTGCAAAGGTTGCTTATGTTAGTATTGGCCTAGAGTGCAGTCTTTCCCCATTCATCTTTCTATTCTTTTCAGCATATATATAGTAAATGAGATATAATGTTTAAAAAAATATTTGAAAAACTAAGATTTAAGTCTTTCATATTGTTAAAAAGTGTCTAAAACCATGTATTTTGCTGTTGCTTTCTCAAAAAGTGTAAATACCTGGTTTGCGGCTTACGTTCATGAACTACTGCAAAGTAAAAGATTTCATTCACATTATGCCTGCAAGCTGTTCACATGTACACTAAGCCTAAATAGTAAAATTTTTCAAGAGGGTCAAAACGACTCCATTCTTTTCAGTCATCCCCACATTGTGTTTCTTTTCTTGCCCTCTTCAACTTTTAGAAGTATAATTCTGTCAAAATATTGCTCGAGTAGGCCGACATGCAACTAGTAGCCCACTACAAAGAAAGTGCAATTTAATTTTTTTAAATCAAAATTTTGGGCTTAATACATTTGAACCGCTTGCCAACCATTAGATCTAGATTTTCATAAGCTGAATGCTTGTGTTGATATCATCAGTTTTTAAATCATATGAGACGAATTACGTTTTATATCATATCAGGTACGGTACTTCTCGACTTTATCATTGTCCTTCACCCCAGACCAAAAAAATGTATTTTTTGTTCTCCCACTTTTTTTTCCTACCACCTGAAAAAAATTTGTTCACCTGTTGTTGTTGTTGAACGGTTTGCTTTCCTAAAAGGCATTGATTTAACACGGGAATATGATATGAATGTACATCATGCCTTGTCATTGCGGTAATTTGAATGTTGAAACTCATTGATGTTGCTTCAGAAGACTAAATCCTGTATGCTCTGTTAGTGTTAATGCGCACAATTTTTTTTCTCCTCCTCTCTTTGAATCTGAATGAGTAATAATTGCATCAAGGCAGCAATATTGTTTTTCACAGAAGTTCTATCAGGGATGCCAAGCAGCAAATGGTTATATTTGTCCACATTTACATGCCAGTATGTCATTGAATTTTGTTGATAAGTGTTTGTTCCATGTTTGTGTGAATGCCTATTTCACCTTTGTAACATTGATCTCTGAAGAATGCTAAACTAATGTCATATATATTTTGATGTCTGTTCACTGAGTGAAAATATTATTTCCCTCCTCCAAAGAGAATGAGATTTTTCTAAGCTGACTGATATACGACTGTAGTTAAGTTTTGGTTCAACTAGTGTGAAAAGGGTAAACATTTACAGACAAAAAGATGATGACCTTAGAAACTTGACTGTAATGAATGTTGCAGGCTTACATTCATTTCCTTTAAACTGCTGAACTCTCTCTCTCTCCCCCCCCCCCCTCACACACACACAGAACACTGAGAACCCAGAGCGCAAAACCTTTGTCCCAACATTCCAGAAAGTAGATGGGGAGCATCAGTTCTATACCTGTATCTAGGCAAAAGACATTGCACATGTTCATCTAAATAGGAGGATCAGAATCAGAACGAAAATCCTTAGTATATTCATCACCGGAGTCCTCATCATGGCAACACTGTAAAGCAACACTCATGCTAGGTCTACTCGACATTTTTATAAAATGTTCACTCCAGTTGTTGTAAGGAAACGGATTTCTCTCAACAAAGGCCACACAAACTATTCATGACGGAATTTATACAATTTCAACTAGTTCATTTGCCTGAAAGGAGATCATTCCTGCAATGTTATTGTTATGTTACACTTTTGATGATCAGCGTACTACAGCGGAAACCTGATACAACAGGGATGATGGGAGTAGAGAAAATGTCCTGTTATATCCGATCCCTGTTATAACAGAAAAGCAAAGAAAGTAAGCATTTGTGGACTAATCCAGCTGTACTTATTCATGAGTAGTTTCCCTTGCCACAAGTACCCACGAACAGGGGTTTTGGCACCAAATTTCTCCTTGCCTCCTTAAACCACACCAGAAAAAGCTTGGTCCACAGCATCTGTATCGGGTAGTCTCATCTTCTTTCAATCCAGAGCAAACTTTCCATTGGAGTATGCTGCCACTATCTTATCTCTATCCTTGATAATGGTGTTAATCGACCCTTGTGGAATGTCGAACTAACGACAAATCTCTACCAGTGGAGCTTGCTTTTACTTTAGTCAAAAGCCTGGATTACTTCGAAGTTTTTGTCAATTGAAAGGCATTTTCTCTTGCGCTTGACATCGTTGGTGACATATTACGCGTGCGTGTTACTAGGTTTCGGGCTAGATCGAGGTCTGCAGCACACCGCAGCCCTCTCTCGCTTCACATGCGGTGTGTGCTTGCAGTGGCATGGCTTGCGTGGGCTTGCCCCATCACTGCGTTACTCTCTCTCTCTTACTTTTTACACATTGTTAACGAGCCTTTGTCCCTGCTATAACCGGTTGGGCTCCGATGAGGCCCTGTTATTGCCGATAATTTTTTATAGAGACAAAGAGTAGGAAAAAACGGGGATTTATAATTACCGGATCCCTGTTATTACCGGGCCTGTTATATATGGTTTCCACTGTATGGGGAAAAGAGAGAGCTTCTTGCCATCGCCCATCAGCATTAGTGTCAGGTCAGGTACTTTCTTCACTGCTGGCAGTTTCTAATTTTGGAGTAAACATTTTTTGCCGTCTCACACAATATTTTGCGTCGGTAGTTTAGTGGTTAGGCTACTGGACTCATAATCATTAGGTTGCTGGTTCGGGAGTTCGAGCCGCAGGCCTGACGTTGTGTCCTTGGGAAAGGCACTGTACACTAATTTTCCTCATTCATCCAGACAAGAATGAGTACGCAGCCATAGACAGTGAAAGATCTTGTCAGTACTTTAGTGTTTTAGTTTTAGAGCCAATAAATGGCAGCTTGCATTGTATGCTTCCCAGGGAGTTGAAATTATTTCCGAAAACTATCAGGTCTGCTGGGGTAATAGTATCAATTGTAAAGCGCATGGAGCTTGCTGTTGAGCAGGAATTTGCACTATGCAGATGTTTTCAATTATTATTATTTGTCCTGTAATTGTGAACAATATCGTGTCTTTTGAGTAATCAAAATGGAGACCTGTATAGATTGGGTTACTTTAACTGGTTCTTTTATTGGTAATTTTTCTTTTTCATCAGTTAAACTATTATACTATCGTCTATCTCATAATTGTTGATATAATTATCTTGTTTGTTTTGTTTTGGTCTTTTTGTATTGCCTTTTTATATATTTGTAGATTCTATCTGAAGAAAAAGAAAAACAGGCTGTTGCTAATGAAGTTAACTTGGGCCTGGGCTGAATCTTAGCTCAGAGCCAGCAAGTGCAGGGGATGAAGAAAAGGACCATGTTAATGTTTTCATTTATTGTGAAAGATTTCCTTTGAGATAAGGAACACTTTGTGTTTGCCTTTCTCAATTGTAATTTAGCTTTGCTGTTGGCTGTTAACTTCTTTGTGGTGTTTTTCAATTTTTATTATTTTTTTCCCTTTTATTTTTCTGCTTCTGCAAGATTGCGCACATTTTACATTTTGGTATTTACTCTGATCTTTAATGAGAACAATATCATGAATAATGAGATATTTCTGCATATATGTAGCACGTTTTTAATTTATTTGTACTATTCAAGTAAGAGTTTTAAAATAAAATTAGACAAAATTAAGTCTATTATTACACAAAAGCAATACTGACTTGGCTGTTAATGTTTTGAATCTCTCTCTCTCTCTCTCTCTCTCTCTCTCTCTCTCTCTCTCTCTCTCTCTCTCTCTCTCTCTCTCTCTCTCTCTCTCTCTCTCTCTCTGTGTATGTATATATATTACGTATTTAAAAGAAACTTGGAAATGTAATCACCCAATTATCATGTTAAATCTTGCAATACCCACTCGTGCGGCATCATCACCAATGCCTTTCACCCCTGGCAGGGTATAGGCCACATACACAAGCTCTTTCCATTTATCTCTGTCCTGGGCAATCCTTCCAAGCTCGTTCCAAGTGAGCTTCATCTCTCTCTTGTCCCTTTCCATGCATCTCCTCCATGTTTCCCGTAGTCTACCTCTGCCTCGTGCTCCCTGTGGGTTCAACTGCAGTGACTGTCTTGTGATGTTTCCACTCGACTTTCTTGAGGCTAAGGTGTGTCCCATCGATCGCCATATTCTTAGTCCTATTTCTACTTCTATAAATCCTTTTGTCCTGATTAGATAATAACATGTCAGTGTTTAAAGGTAAATGAATAAATATGAAAATTAAAATCTAATTAGGTTCACTGCCATTTTAAAAAATGCGCAAATTTGGTACCACCCCCAAAAAACTACAACTTGAGAATCTGAATATAAGCTCTTGGGACGGTGGGGGGTACAAACAAGCACTGCTGAAAATATATGTGCACGGTGGCTGGGAGGGTTAATTTTTTATATGAGCTGTGAAGTTTAAAAAGTTAGTATATATTTAGCGATTGAAGGAGGTGGGGTCGCCTGGTTTCAAAGGTAAAAATAGCAAGAAAATGGCCGCCAAAGTGTGGTGACTTCCGTAACTCTAGAGTCTTTGGAAACTGTAAATTTACATTTCCTGTGCCTTTCATCGTTTTTCAGTAAAATCCACACATAAATGTGCTAGTGCTATCCAATTATACCGCCAGCCTCATTGTAGCACCAACGTCATGTTCATCCCAAGGTAGGTGGTATAACAGGGTTTGACTGTATTCTTTGTTCTTTTCCAGTGTATGCATGATTTTAGATAAATAACCAAATACAGTTGAACCTGTGTAAGAAGACGGAATCACAAGGGAGCCAGAAAAAAAATTCCATCTTAGACTGGGGAATTTAGGGGGAGATTGAGGTTGGAGGGGGGGGGGGGTCATGGCCCAGCCAGTGGGATCAAGGATTGCTTGTTCGATCGGCAAGCAGTAGTCAAAACTTCACACTTCTCAATTGCTATCCTGTCTGATAATGACACGCGTCAGTCTTACTTATATTTACCACCAGTGCTTGCCTTTCATAGGATCACTGTTTGATCTTTCCTTTGATTCCACCCACCCTCACTGCCATCATTCATGTAACAATGATTCAAGGAACTATTTTCTCGGCTGGCTGTACGATCAGGGCAGCAGGCATTGGTCGATCTAATTTCACGCTTCTGGCTACCCAGGAAGGTTTCCGTAGTGGCTCGCTACTCGAGCACCCACGGGAAGTCGTGAGATTTCACACCCTCACTATACTGACCAGCTGCATCTCTCAGGGCTCACATGATGGGGTAACATCTACCCCCAAATTGCACCCTTACTCCTCTTCCTCGGCCAGCAGCATAGCCATAGCGTTAAGTTTAGAACCGGCGGAACCAAACTTGCGAGTTTTGTTTCAAATCGAGGTTTAGCGGGCAAAGCATTTTAGACAGGTGAAACCCTCGGAAGGGAGCGGATTTTTCTTTCCGTTTCCGCGTTGGACAGGTTTCTGTTTTAGGTAAATAAAGAGGAACATATCAAGGTGGGAGCGGGGAGATTCTGTTAAGACAGATTTCTGTTTTATACAGGTTTCTGTAAAGGCAGGACCAACTGTACACCAAGGTTGTTGATTGGCTGATATAATGGTGCTCTGCTCTTCAAATCTGAACTGGCCTGACCCTAAAACAGCGCACACATTGTACTGCCTCTCAATCACCCACTACCATTTGACTGGATGAAACCAGTGCCCTCGTTATAGACACTTCGCTACCTTAGAAACAAAGTTCTAACTGACATTTTTGGCCATTATGAGTTAGAGACCAGAAGTTCAGAAACTAAATGTTCTATCTGCTCTATCAAAACTGTTAGATTATTCTGAAATTAAGAAAAATATTCAAAATTTGCATTCACAAAAGCTTGACGTGATGTGAAACTCAAAGTTTTTTTACGTCAAATACAGTGGAATCCTGTTATAACTAGAGGGAGGGGACTGGTGCGAAATGTCCGTTATAGCAGGATTCTCGTTACAAGGGATCCAGTAATAAATTCAAGGGAAATAGTAAAGTAGGCCCAATCTATGAGTTTGGCGTTCTGTTTATTTCTTTTTGTATTTCCCCTGATGATGATTTGTTCAACATGATCTCCAGGTCTTACTTGATAAAAAATCGAATCAGGTTTCTTTCTCTAGCGCTAGCAATGTTGACAAATCGGCGTTGGCGATCAGAAAGGAGGGGCTCTGGCTCTAGGTTAAGTCGCCCGCTGTGTTGTCCCCCTCCCCACCACACCCTGTGAGTGGTACGTTGCGTCTGCTTGCGCATGTCACACATTCACTTCATCTATCACAGCATTGTGACCTCTCCATCCCCGCACCAGAGAAGTGAGAGGCACGGTAGGCCAAGATAATCTAGACTGGGCTGGCCTATCAAGCCATGCTTTCTGCTTGTCTGCGCATGCCACACCCTCCCCACTCTTTCACTCCGGCCTTCATTGTTGGTTCGCGTGGGCTCTCCCATTCTTTGTTTTGCTGGATCACCAACAACTTTCTCAACTGGCAAGGTTTTATAACATGTTTAATTGGCCTGTGTGCGCTGTGCACAGTTGCAGCAATATTCTGTTATAACTGACTCGCATTTGTCTGATTGCACAATAGCAGTATTTTATTTACAAAGATAAAGAAGGAGAAAAAACCTGGTTTTAGAATAGTGTCTTCATAACAGACTTCTCGTTGTTTCAGGACTCGTTATAGGTGGACTCCACTGTATCTCAAAACTAGGCACTGAGCAGATAGAACTTTATAATTCTTCAAGGGTAGCAATTTGTTGAGCCAGCTTTAGTGGCCTCACAGACGACACCCACAGTAACTACAATGACAATGACAAGAGAACAAAGTTCATGCACACAGAAAAACAGGATGTTTTAGTTTTAGTAGAGGTTTTGCGGCGCTCCCAACTGCATAAGGTCATATAAGCGCCAGAAGATTAGAGGTGTTACAAGAGAGTAACAAACATAAAAAAGAAGGAGGGGAGATAAGGACGATGGATGTTTTATAGGAAAGAAGAAGCAAATCACACAAGAGCACCTGCCAACCACCCACAAGACAGGATGGAGTCAGTAGTAGTAGTAGGTTAAGTAAGAGTTTTTAGGCACTTGCAACACAATATATATATAGGTCATATAAGTGCCAAAGATTAGAGGCCTTACAAGAGAGTGCCACACAAAGAAAAAACTGAGGAGAGAAAAGGGTGATTAATGTCTGATAGTGACAGGAAAGAAGAAGCAAAACACACCAGAGCACCCACCAATCACCCATGGGCGGAATCGGCCTCCAACAGAAAAGGCAGTAAGCTACAAACAGTAAAGTATACAGCATAAACTCTCTATGGTGCGATGACACATTCTGTTCCGAATGAATGAGGAAAAACAAAAACGCTGAAAAGAAATACAGACTGACCACACCAGAGCAATAATCCACAACAATCAACATTAAAAAAATATGTGTATTGATAGCAAATTTTAATTACATATGAAAGGAAGGCTCACTGAGAGTTCCACAGCACATAACAATTTCTGATAAAAATAACACCCTCAACAATGTTATACTTTTTCACAATTTTCAGTTACGAGAGTACGTCATGTAGAAAGTGTTATCACAATACAATATAAATACTAATACAGTAGTCTCCACCAAAGAACCCTCTCATTGGAAAACAAAAAAAGCGTGTTCTAATAGGGGGTGCCCATTGGAGGATCAGTTCGGTTCAATTCGGTTTGGTGTCTGGCCACTTTAGTGCACACTATAAATAGACCCATGCCTCAAACCGATCACCCGACTCACGAGCCTGAAAAATAAACTTGTTCGTTCTTGAAGTTGAAAGTCATGGTTGGTTTCGTTCAGTTTGTGCCACAATGGTAGCTTTTCTCCTTCCATGGAGGAAAATCTGGCTAGCCCCAACAACCAAACCGAACCGATCTCGCCAATGGGCACTGGGTATATAAGACTAAGACAAACATGGACCAGGCTATTGGACTGACTTCAAGGGCACAACTCAGAATCAGGCTTTCCGTTTTACTGTTTTATACATGTTATGCAATGATACTAACGCCCACTAAAATTTTAAATTTTTTACAATTAAAGATAGAGGGTGTTTTTTATTTTTTCTTATTAATACAAGTGTGGACAAGTTAGTAAGCGTTGTGTGTTGCTGGGGATGAAAGCAAAAACCAATTGAGTCAGGATTTTATTATTATTACTATTACTTCTAATCTAAGTCAGTTTTCTTGGCAAAGCGTATGACATTATCATCAGTTGACAATGACTGGATAACATTTTGCAGTTCTATGAAACAGATAAATCTCAACTCTGCGTAAATGAAGGGGACAGAGGAACACAGTGAAGGTGCCAATTTCAAAGGACAATCTGATAACCACATAAGAACAGGAGATTTAAAACCAATCAAAACCCAGAAAGCTGTTGACCCAGCCAGACAACATGTTTGTATACTGGGGTGTGTGCAACATCATAATTCCTTCGTCTGCTACTCCGCACAACCCCCAATTCCTTCCACTAAACCCTCAGTCTATCCATTTCCTTCTCATTGAAAATGACGGCACATTATCAGCAAGGACGCTACATATCGCTTTCTTTCATTGCCTCCCCCC
>NW_004797798.1:463949-466715 GCF_000002075.1 Aplysia californica
TCGCCCGCTGTGTTGTCCCCCTCCCCACCACACCCTGTGAGTGGTACGTTGCGTCTGCTTGCGCATGTCACACATTCACTTCATCTATCACAGCATTGTGACCTCTCCATCCCCGCACCAGAGAAGTGAGAGGCATGGTAGGCCAAGATAATCTAGACTGGGCTGGCCTATCAAGCCATGCGTTCTGCTTGTCTGCATATGCCACACCCTCCCCACTCTTTCGCTCCAGCCTTCATTGTTGGTCCGCATGGGCTCTCCCATTCTTTGTTTCGCTGGATCACCAACAACTTTCTCAACTGGCAAGGTTTTATAACATGTTTAATTGGCCTGTGTGCGCTGTGCACAGCAGCAGCAATATTCCGTTATAACCGACTCACGTGTTTGTCTGATTGCGCAATAGCAGTATTTTATTTACAAAGATAAAGAAGGAGAAAAAACATGGTTTTAGAATAGTGTCTTTATAACAGACTTCTCGTTGTTTCAGGACTCGTTATAAGTGGACTCCACTGTATCTCAAAACTAGGTACTGAGCAGATAGAACTTTGTAATTCTTCAAGGGTAGCAATTTGTTGAGCCAGCTTTAGTGGCCTCACAGACGACACCCACAGTAACTACAATGACAATGACAAGAGAACAAAGTTCATGCACACAGAAAAACAGGATGTTTTAGTTTTAGTAGAGGTTTTGCGGCGCTTCCAACTGCATAAGGTCATATGAGCGCCAGAAGATTAGAGGTGTTACAAGAGAGTAACAAACATTTTAAAAAAGGAGGGGAGATAAGGACGATGGATGTTTGATAGGAAAGAAGAAGCAAACCACACCAGAGCACCTGCCAACCACCCACAAGACAGGATGGAGTCAGTAGTAGTAGTAGGTTAAGTAAGAGTTTTTAGGCACTTGCAACACAATATATATAGGTCATATAAGTGCCAAAGATTAGAGGCCTTACAAGAGAGTGCCACACAAAGAAAAAACTGAGGAGAGAAAAGGGTGATTAATGTCTGATAGTGACAGGAAAGAAGAAACAAAACACACCAGAGCACCCACCAATCACCCATGGGCGGAATCGGCCTCCAACAGAAAAGGCAGTAAGCTACAAACAGTAAAGTATACAGCATAAACTCTCTATGGTGTGATGACACATTCTGTTCCGTGTATGGATGAGGAAAAACAAAAACGCTGAAAAGAAATACAGACTGACCACACCAGAGCAATAATCCACAACAATCAACATTTAAAAAATATGTGTATTGATAGCAAATTTTAATTACATATGAAAGGAAGGCTCACTGAGAGTTCCACAGCACACAACAATTTCTGATAAAAATAACACACTGAATGTTATACTTTTTCACAATTTTCAGGAAAGAAATACAGTGGAACTCAGATTCAACGAGGTCGCCGGGCCTGACCTAAAATCACGTTGAATCTGAGTGTTCATTTTATAGCAAACATGAGGTTTTGTGTAGATAATTACGGGCACTAAGCAAGTAATGTATAAAGAGAAGTCACAAGTAGTGCCTGAAATGCCTGCATATTATGAGCTGTGTAAAAAAAAGACCTGATTCGTTCAAATGCACATGCCTGAGTCATCTCGATTGTTTACCAAAAAGTTGTGTTGCTGTGTAGAGCCTAGTATACGGCAACTTTTGATTCCATAGATCAGCGCACAAGTCATTACGTAGATCTACGTCAAGACTAGCTTATCATTGTAATAGTGATCAGTTGCCGAGGGAAAAAAAAAGACTGATGCGTTTGTATCTGCGAAGTTCAACGCCCGGACCGATAGTGCCCCCTCCACCCCACCCCCCCTAAAAACCCTCTCATCGGAAGACAGAAAAAGCGTGTTCTAATAGGGGGTGCCCATTGGAGGATCGGTTCTGTTCAATTCGGTTTGGTTTCCAGCGGCTTTAGTGCACACTTTAAAAATAGACCCAAGCCTCAAACCGATCACCTGACTCACAAGCCTGAAAAATAAACCCGTTTGTTCCTGAAGTTTAAAGTTGGTTTCGTTCAGTTTGTTCCACAGAGGAAAATCTGGCAGCCCCGACAACCAAATCGAACCGATCTCGCCAATGGGCACTGGGTATAAGACTAAGACAAAGATGGACCAGGCTATCGCACCGACTTCAAGGGCACAACTCAGAATCATGCTTTCTCTTTTACTGTTTTATATACGATGATATACTAGAATAAAAAAATTTTTTCAATTCAAGATAGAGTGTGTTTTTTAAATATTTTCTTATTAATTATTAATACAAGTGAGCACAAGTTAGTGAGTGCTGTGTGTTGCTTGGGATGAAAGCAAAAACCAATTGTTTCAGGATTTTATTATTATTACTTCTAATCTAAGTTAGTCTAAGTCAGTATTTTTGGCAAAGCATATGACATTATCAGTTGATGGTGACTGGACAACATTTTGTAGTTCTATGAAACAGACCAATCTCAACTCTTTGTAAATGAAGGGGAAAGAGGAACACAGTGAAAGTGCCAATTTCAAAGGACAATCTGTTAACAGTTAACCACATAAGAACAGGTGAAAACCGATCAAAACCCAGAAAGCTGTTGACCCAGTCAGAAGACAACAGGTGCCTGGCTAAAAAATCGTTTGTATACTGGGGTGTGTGCAACATCATAATTCCTTTGTCTGCTACTCCGCACAACCCCCACTTCCTTCCATTAAGCCCTCAGTCTATCCATTTCCTTCTCATTGAAAATGACGGCACATTATCAGCAATGACGCTACATATCGCTTTCTTTCATTGC
>NW_004797798.1:466815-473273 GCF_000002075.1 Aplysia californica
CACACACACACACACACACACACAAATACACGTACACGTACACACACACACAAACACCTCTACAAACACACACACACACACACACACAAACACACACACATACATATACACACCCCTCCCAAACTACCTCCCCTCCCCACCTCATCCCGTTGCCATCTCAACTTACCTCTTCCCCACCTCACCCTTCTCCAACTTCTATGGGTTCTCTGGCTTGGTGGAGCTTAGCAGACCAGCCTATATATACCCATATACCCCAAGGTAGGTATATATAAGCCAGGCGGCCCCTGGAGGAGCACAGCACCGTAAATCTTTATACACACTGTAGCACAGATAAGACCAAACCTTTAATGAAGCAGCGCTTCTGTCTATCGGTCTATCGGACTCCCGCTTCACCCCACCCAATAATAGGTCTACATGTATAACCTATACCCACCAGCCGCACTTCTTTAAAAAAATTCCATAACATTATATTGACAGATCCTGTACTGGTCTAGGTTTGAAAAGGACCTTTGCGTGTGCAAAGTATCTGTAATGCAGGATGCTTTGACTTAAATTATAAAGAAGTTTACTGCCATTAGGAGAACTGGGCTCTTAAGAAAACTTTTATTTTTAGAATGGGTTCTTAAGCATGCAAAATAAATTATCAATGAACATTAAAATACTGGTATGTGTCTTTCATGCTACTTGTATTCACTTGACATTTAAAAAAAATACCCACACAAATTTCGCATCTTTACACGGGTAAAGAGGCTAACTTTATTAGAACCAATCAAGAAACAGTAGTATCAATGAACCCCTTAAAGCTTTTACATTCATTATAAACATAAAGCCTACAGAGTAAAGTGTGTGAGAATAAGTCATAAAAGTATGGAGATTCCAGCTCACAATAGCAAACAGGAGGGGTTTTAATCATGTGTGAGGCAGTGCAGTCAAATCAGGCTCTCTTCAAAATAGTGATTAAAAAACACCATTTTTCTACAGGTTTGGCAAATAAAAAAAATATATAAATTTTCTTTAAACACTTTTTACACATCAATTTAAAAAACACATTTTTGTGTGGATTTTTACTGAAAACAGTAATTAAAAGTACAAAAAATGTAAATGTTCATTTCCCAAGGACTCTAAAACTATGGAGGTTATCAAACTTTGGTGGCCATTTTCTCGATAATTTTACTTTTGAAAATAGGTGACCCTCACTTTTTTCAATCGGAAATATCTCGACTTCTACTTCTATTTCTATTCAAGGCAAATGGATATTGTTTTTATTGGATGCAAGACAAATGAACAAGTATTAAGATGATTGATACCATTAAGTCCACATGTCTGAAATTTGACGAGCGCCTGATTCCACCAGGTCGTGACACATAAGTAGGCCTATTTGAAATTTTAATTCTATTTCATTTAAATAATTCAGTTCACTACTCAAGTCATGACAATTTCAGAATATTGCTATGATTATGATTGAATCAATTTCTGAGACGGCAAGTCATAGAGGTACGTATAAAACACATCAACTTAATCCTGCAAGACACAAGCATTCATGATCAGTGACGTCTCTGTCACACAACCACCCTGGCAACTCACTTCTTACATCTTGAGAGAAATTATAACAAAGAATCAATTAAGTATCATTCTCATCCTCTTTCATCATTTGTTCAATCAGTCTCTTTCTTTCCTCAGCCTGCCTCATTCTCCTCAACACTAAACTTTCAAAATCTTTGTTCCCACCATCATCATCACCATCTACAGTGAGCTTCTCTTCTGTCAAACTGTCTTGTACCGAGCTTGACGTTGATCGAACCTCAGGTCCACCATTACTGAAGTTAACGGAAGAGTCACAAAAATTGGGAACTTGGAAATGGTCATTGTTTAAACTTTCTGTCCTTGACTCCGCAGGATGACTTGCAGTAGGCTTTCCAGACAACCACAAGATAGAGAAGGGATTATCTTTCAGCCCCGTCTCGTCCAGAATATCAACTGCAACGTCTGGACTGCCAAACTCAACAATAGCACTACCATTTCGCTTAGCAGATACGATAAGCGCACTGACAGTCCCGTAGCAACTCAGAATATCGTTCAGGTTCTGAGAATTGTATCCGCCATTGTTAGGATCTCCCTTTTTGGCTTGCCACTTGAGCTTGATCCGAGGACATTCCCCGGAGCAGTCAGTGTCCACCTCCTGTTGCACTGTGGCTTTCTTCAACTCTTCTTTGAGACGCTCCTGCTCCTGTTCCAGCAGCCTGGGGGAAAAAACCAAAAAACACAGACCAGTTAAAGTCAAAGAACTCAAAAGTAAAGGCCATGCCAGTATTCCCTTTCCTAATTTAGGAAAGATCAAACGTTATTGCAACATGGCATGGTTACATTGACTTACATGGAGCCCAAAGAAAAGGCAAGCTTGATAAAGCTTTAAAAGAAATATAAACATTTTGCAGCATAGGTAAGTAGAAGGTGGCCTATCAATTTCTATAATAGAATTTGAGAGAGTACAAATGCCACAGGAAGTTATGAATGAGTGCACTTCCTACAGAATTACTATTATGAACTCTATAATCACTAGGCTCTACTTACAAAGAGCTCTCATCATTCTCATTCTATTTCCAAGCCTGTGGAACCACACCATGCAATTTCAAATAAAATGACGATAGTTTTTTAAAATATTATGTATATGTATTTGGAAACATAATTCTAATGATTTTTTAACGTTATTTTGACCATTTTCATCATTCACTAATACAATATAATGTAAGTCATTTAAATTAATAAAATTGTAAATTTTTACAATTTCAAGAAAAGCTAGCATTTTTTTCTTAAGATTTGTGTGTTGACTACTGGTTGCATAATGCAATTATTTCAAAGATACTTGTTGATGATAGTCTTGTTTCCCTCAATTTGTCATTTTCATGATTACGTAAAACTGAAAATGATCAACAAAACTGCCTTATATTCTTAAACGAAATACTTTGAGAAAATGAGGAAAAAACACATAAAAATCACAAAGCTGTATATATAATTTAGGTCTCAAGAGCGGAGAAAGAAAGTGACTGCTAGTACAGATGGTTGTTTTGGCAGGTTCGACTGTTGACTGCAGTTGTAAAGTGGAGAGCAGAGAGCTTGCATTACTTCTCCTTGGTTCACCGATTTGCTATCCATAAAAAGCAAGTGTATTTTTGTCACCCATGCATCTCAAGTTATATCTTTTTGGCATCCCCCCCACCCCCCCACGGTTGGGTTGATTTAAATCAGGTCGATTTAAATCAGTGGATTTTTTGGTATTTAAATGAACTTGATTTTTAAAATAAAAATCAGTGATTTAAATCACTTTTTAAAAAATTAATTTTTATTCAGTTTTTAACATATATATTTCAACATTCAGAATTCCTTTCCTTGGTTTTATTAAACAGATATAAGGTTTAGTAGACTAATATAATCATTATCATGCTTAAAAGTCTGCTTTCCCCCGTCACTGTAAAATAATACAGTATTCAATTTACTTTTTTTCTCATAAATTGAAATCATGGTTTGGTTGATTTAAATCAGTTGATTTTTTTTTTTAAATCACCTTGATTTTAAAAATAAAACTCAGTGATTTAAACCACTTTTTAAAAAATGTATTCTGTTTTTACATCTTTTAAAAGCATTCAGAATTCCTTTCCTTGGTTTTATAAAACAGATACAAGGTTTAGTAGACTAATATAATCATGCTTATTAACTCACTGACTACGGATCCCGGTACGGGGCGGACGGTTGGTTCGCAGGTACGGATCCCGTACCCCCGACGGGATGGACTTTGCAGTTTTGTTCCGTATCTTGTGCCCCGTCACATGAACGGGAACGGACTCCAGTGCTAGTTTTGCCACTTGTTTCGTTTCATGCCAAGTTTGGCGGAAGTTTCAAGGTAACTTTTTAAACAATTGAAGGTGAAGGACAGTCACCTCATCTGGGGTTGACCTGACCGGAACTCGCGCTATGTTTTTTCTATACAAATGATAGTAATCCGACAGTCGCGTCGAAGTAACGGTCTCATGAACAAGAATCACATTATAATTTCGCTGTTTACGTACGTTTTGCTAGTTCTAGTGACTCAGGATATGGTGTGTCTGATTGTTATTACCCTGGATATGTACCCGAACACGGCACGAGTCGTAGTTTTAGGGCTAGATCTAGCGCTAGTACTGTTGTTGTTCGCGCGATGAAATCACAACTTCGTTCCCTACATCTGTCTCATGTAATTCAGTGTATGGGTCTGAATAAACGCACAGACCAGCTTTTTTATTTTCACCAAACACTCACACATGGATACAAATCAAAACAGAACACTTTGAACTTTTATTTTTGTTGTTGTTGTGAATTTCATTCTATCTGTCATGTCTCTGGAAATTTTTTGGAAAAATCAAATTCATTCCAATTTTGAAACGATCATATAAGAATTAAAGTATTAGACCTAGAGAACTTAAATTTTTTTGCAATAGATTAAGTTTGAAAGTTACTTTACGGAGTCAAAAAATAATTACAATAGATATATCAGGGTAATTCTGAGAGTTGTGGTGAAGTTTTGAAATACCACCAAAAATGCCAGTACTCAGCGTTAGTGATTTGTGAAAGGGGCCAGTAGTCAAAGAGTTAAAAGTCTGCTTTCCCCCCTGTCACTGTAAAATAATACAGTATTCAATTTACTTTTTTTTCATAATTGAAATTAGCATTTTCTTTTTCTTTTTAGACAAACACAAGCGCGCGCACACACACACACACTGTAATAAAATGCAAGTTTATCTATAATTACCCACCCCCCTTCCTTTTAGACTGACATTTTTTTCATTTTGTGTCTGTAGCCATAATTCACTGATCGATAGCAGATTAACTTTTAAAATTTAAGGCTTTCTTTTGCAGTTGCTTAAATTTTAAAATCATTACTTAAAATAAAGACAATGCATTTTGCACTAATAGAACATACTTTTAGCCTCCAAAAATCCCACACTGTGTCGACTTTTTTCTAAAAAATCACCAACCCTGCCCCCCCCCCCCCTCCCCCACTAGATCTCATCCATTGGTAGTCGTCCGCTGGTAGTTCTTCAACCTGTAGTGCAACTACATTCATGTGACCTTTTTATATATTATGTCTAGTCTAGTCAACCTCCATGAGAATAGGAATAAAATAACAAAGAAAAAGGAAGATCTAACTAGACAAGGCAAGGAGGAAAATAAAAAACATAGATCTAGATCTAGATCTAGATCGGACTCTAATCTAATCGCAAGGGACAAGGGAACGGCTAGCCTCTTCCATTTTTTTCTTCCACAACTATCAGACAAAATGTAAAACTAAAACAAAGCATCTTCACATGACCTAGGTGTCTGTGAACCAAAGAATGTGCAAAATAATGGGGTTTTTTTTTACCTTGATCCTTCTTTTCTGAGACGTTCAATCTCACGCTGAAGCTTCCTTTCAGCTTCCACCTCATCCACTTTTTTTGATTGTTCGAAAGCTGCCTGTTCTCTTGCCTCTAGATCTTCCTTGAACTTTTTACGCTTGCTGTCTAATACTTTATTTCTCTCATCTGCTGCCTTTTTGGCTTTTCTAGACTGATCATACGCAGCCCGGGCTGCAGCGTCGGTCAATATTTCAAGAGCACTGGACAGTTCATGGAACAGTTCTGCTGCCTTCGGGTTGTCCGGGTTCTTATCAGGATGGCATTTCAACGCCTTTTTGCGATATCCTTTCAGAATTTCTTTCTCTGTGGCATCTTCTGTGACATTCAAGATGCCGTATAAATCTTTCTTAAATAGTTCTTTCGACATGGTAATTCGATGTTGGCATCAAGCATCGAAGTAAAACGTCTTTTCATACGTAGGGACTTCGTAAAATTTTAGGATAAATTGACCAGAAACTACCTTCGCTCGTTGAAGAGCAGGGAGTATGTGTTTCCTTCCTCTGTGTTGTGAGATTTACACTGTTCCACAGAATATTACCCTCTTGGGTCAAAGAACTAGGCCCAGCGGCGAGTCGAGGCGGTATGTCAGCCAAGAAATTATAATAATATAATAAAATATAACGGATAGACAATATTACTGTACTCTGAGGTCCTCGAGTCGTAGTGTAAGCCTACAAATTTCAAAATGTCCACATTATGTGCACACATCACCCTGTATCAAGGGCCTAGCGATCTACTGTTCAAACGCCAACAAGTTAGCCAATTTAGCTTTTTTAAAATTAGTTTTAATAAACAAATGTAAAAATCAATCTCCACCCCCTGCTCCTACCCCTACAATCAATTGGCCTACCGCCGACACCCCACCCCTCACAAAAACAACCCACCACCACCATCATCATCATCATCATCATCATCATCAACAACAACAGCAAAAACATTTTAAAAAGAAAACTAAACAATAGCAGCAACAACAGTAGAAACCCGAAATAAACTAGGAAATCAGTGTGTGTGTGTGTGTGTGTGTGTGTG
>NW_004797798.1:475873-481370 GCF_000002075.1 Aplysia californica
GAGAGAGAGAGAGAGAGAGAGAGAGAGAGAGAGGGAGAGAGAGAGAGAGAGAGAGAGAGAGAGAGAGAGAGAGAGAGAGAGAGAGAGAGAGAGAGAGAGAGAGAGAGAGAGAGAGAGTACAGTACAATAAAATCATTACGTCATCTGTTTTGACTAACCGCCTGCAAAGGGAGTGAATCGCCACCTGACTACAAGGGTTTCAAGATGAGTAATTTTTTTCAGAGTAGTATACCTTGAAATGGATGAAACAATTTCCGGAATTTAATTCTCAAGATGGCGTCAAACAAGAGAAAGCAAGACGAGAAACATCTAAAGATGTTGCGGGAGATGGTATCTCTCCCCAGCAATAAACAATGTTTCGATTGTCATCAAAGAGGGCCTACCTATGTCAATATGACGATAGGATCATTTGTCTGCACCTCCTGCAGTGGCATTTTGTAAGTAACTTTGTAAGACCAGTACTGACCCCACTGTCCCCACTCTCTCCCTTCGTCCACGGGACAAATTTTGTATCCAAGGAGAGAGAATCGCCGGTTTAGTGTTGGACATGAACGATCCTGTAGGTTTTGTACTTTTTGAATTAAAACATAGTGTGTCCTTTCCTTAATTGAGTCTTATCCAATTCTTTATTTCTATTTTCCCTGAAAGATGTATAAAATATGGATTCTTTTTATTGTTGATTTTCTCAACAAATCAATGGCACACGCACTACACTACACACTAGAATCTACTGCTAGATTCTAGATCTCCAGAGGGCACTTCTATGTACTATTACCTAGATCTTGTAGATCTAGATCTAGAATCTAGTACTGGTGAGGGTGACACTGTCTGCACATATGACATATATATTAGGTTTTGTACGCCCAGACTTAAAAAATATAGTCACCTACCTACAGAACAGCAGTAGCAGGCTACTGAAATTTTGAATGTCTTTCCTGGCGTTTCCTTCTTTTGAGCTTTTTTGGAAGCTCTATTGATCAGTCAATAGGGATGATTCCATAGTAGTTCCAACTGAACTGGATTGTCACATTCATAACTGTGCAAGTCATTTACAGTTGTCTCCTTTTTTTGTGGGCTGTCTTGGATGGGTTGCCTAGTGGTCAAACCTTAATTTTTACTTATATTTCTTATAAAACTTGTCTCATGTTCTGAGATTATTTTCAAAAGCACTTTCCCTGTTCATTTTATTTGATTTATAGATTTATACGAATTTTGACTTTATATCCACTGCAAATAAAAGTTTATAAAGTGCATTGATATTTCTGCGAACTTTCGGGAAAATAAACTTGAACTTTATTTCTTCGAATGGTTTCTGTTCTCGATATTTGTTGATAATATTAAGCGAATGGAGTGGCCCGTGTCTGTGTGTGTTTGTGTGTGTGTGAGTGTGCATGTGTGTGTGTGTCATTGTGTGTGTAAGGTATGAAAGGGGGAGGGGGGGGGATTTTTTTTTACTTGAAGGATTTTAGTTTTTGCTGGGGTGACTAAATGCAAAGTAGGTAACTGCCAAGGTCGAGCAGTCTTGTTTTCTCGCAGTACCTTTTGAAGGTATTTTCAAATGAAATATAGTCCTGGAACGTTGCCCCAACCCCACTACTGAAGTATCTGAATATTCAGACATTTAAATCTCTAGCTCTAAAAATTGAATTGGATGCAAAACATGCTTCCTCGCAGAATGGATGACGCCTAAATATAGCAAATAACCAAAAAAATCTTGAGATCAGAAACCGTTCGTTCGTAGAAATAGAGTTCTACTTTATTTTCCCGAGCGTTCGGAGAAATGTTCACTTCATATTTTTACACGAACTAGATTCTGTATTACGACAGGACCAATTGTTATTTGTTATATTGTTGTTGCGCTTACTATTTGACTTGTTTGTTTTTAACAATGGGGGGGGGGGGATGGATGACGCCTAAATATAGCAAATAACCAAAAAAATCTCGAGATCAGAAACCGTTCGTAGAAATAGAGTTCTACTTTATTTTCCCGAGCGTTCGGAGAAATGTTCACTTCATATTTTTACACGAACTAGATTCTGTATTACGACAGGACCAATTGTTATTTGTTATATTGTTGTTGCGCTTACTATTTGACTTGTTTTTAACAATGGGGGGGGGTTGGGGTTGTTTCAGGGGGATGCCTCCCTGGCCTAAAAAAGTCCAGGGTTTCGGTATCAAAATTTGATGTTTTGCAATTTGGTTTGATATTTTCTGGAAAACAGTGTTTATTTTCGAGGGTATAAGGGCTATCAATAGATGTGTGTTCTGCAGCTAAAAACACAGTAGTGCAGCTCCCTAAACAGTGCATTTCTGCGTGCGAGTCTAAAATTAAAAATACATTTACTTACTACCTCTACCCCTGCCTGTAGTCTTAACTTACAAAGTTACTATCGATATTCCAGTACTCTTTGGGCCGAAACCCAAGATTGCCCATTTATTTACTTTTCTCCCTCTTTAGAAGTATGGATGGTTTTAGTATCATTTTGAAGGAAAATGGTCCAAGTTTTTGTTTAGGAAAATAAGGTTTTAGTCACTTTTTAAGTTATATATTAGGCTGAGAATTTGTTAATTTTACTATACTGGATGCTTGGAGCAGCTTCTTTTATAGTATTAAATGTTCCTAGATTCTACTTGTTGTTGTTTTTTTCATGATGTTGGTATTTAACTGCAATTTCTATCTATGCTGTTTTATGCAGGGTGAAGTTTGATCAAGTTTGATGTCAACGTGGAATCTTTTGATAAAAAATCTTTGAAAGTAATGTTGAGTGGGGTCCATATAGCTTTTAATCAATGGTAGTTGTTTTTTAATTTTTTGATAACAATAACAACAGACAGTATGGAGATTTCTATTGGCAAATCATGAGGTTTTGCCGTTCCTGCAGGTGGGGGGCCAATAGTTTTACTATGGGGGAGCAAAGAATACACCTGCCGTGATACTGCATGTTGTAAGAGGCGACGTTTGGGGAGGGCCACCTACCGGACCCAGTAAAAACAGTCAGTTACGGAAACACGGACAAAGATGGCTTTTTATTTTTCAATCTTGGAGAAGGACTCTCCTGACCCGAAACCCTCTCTGTTGAACAAGTTTCTCCGGATTGCGTTGTGGAATGTTCGCACCATGTATGAAGCAGGAAAGAGTTCTTGGGTATCAAAGAGATGAACAGTGCTTCCGTTCTTCCACAATTTTGCGGATTTCCGCAAATTAGTAGAATTCCGCAAATGTAAAAATTTCCGTGAAAATTGGTGCCCCCCCCCCCCCCAAATTTTTTTTATTATTTTCAAAAATGCGAAATAAAAAATTTCCGTAATTACTATATATAAGTCAACAATAGCTAACCCACACCGGAAGTGCTCTGTTATTTGAAAGTGTAGACTTTGTCTTTTACTTTCACTTTCTAAAGCACAAAGCAGAGCACCAGCACTGTAAATAAGAGGAAGACATGACGATTGTGGTTCAATAGATCGTAGGCCTGCCAAGAACAAAAAACTCTGAAGAAAGCTTGATTTTTTCATCAGACTGTTTATTTGTATATATTGTTGTGGATTTAAGTTGAATATAAGCTGTCAAGTTGTTTAGATTTAGAATCTAGATTCCAGCTGTTGTACTATTATAGAATTCTACACATTCTGGTGCAAACCAACACATGCAAAAAAAAAAATTGAACATTAACTGTCAAATTTTATAGATCTAGCTGTTATACTACTCTTGTGGATGTACAGTATTGGTACAATGGAGAAAGCATGGCTTTGGATTTATATGGATTAACACAAGCAGAAAGTTATGTATGCAAGGTATGTTTTTTTCTCACTTATTTTCTTGTTAAATTTAGGCTTGAATAGCCAGAAATGGCATACTTAGGATGCCCTGAAATAAAAAATATCAAACGCCATCCCCCTTCAACCCTCGCCCTGGACCCGAAAATCCTCGAAAAATTACGTCAGCTGCTGGAAGCTCTGGATGAAGAGATACAGACTGCACTTACTAGGAGTCAGTGAAACGCACTGGATACAGTCTGGACAGAAGCAGCTCAGTGCAGGGGAACATATATTGTATTCTGGGAGGAAAGACAAATGCCATGCGGAAGGAGTGGGAATCATTTTGAGCAAGTATACACAGAAGTCGCTTAGAGGGTGGGAACCACACGGGGAGAGGATCATCATGGCTTCATTCACTACAAGGAGAAAAAGCATCAACATGAATATAGTCCAGATCTACGCCCCAACAAATGATGTTTCGGATGAAGACAAGTTGCCCTTTACAGCCAGCTCCAGGGGGTCATCGACAAACTTCCAAGGAAGGATGTTAACATCATAATGGGAGATACCAATTTCAAGATTGGTGAGGACAGTGTAAGCTGTGAGGGAAATATGGGACAACATGGCTTAGGACGAATGAATGAGAACAGTGAACGATTTGCAAATATCTGTGCTTTCAACAATTCTGTCTTTTGAGGCTCTGTTTGTCCTCACAAGAGAATTCACAAGGCTACCTTGGTATTGCCAGATGCAGTGACGGAGAACCAGATAGATCGTTTTTGTGTCTCTTGTAGGTTCAGGTGTTCACTGGAAGATGTCATAGTACAGAGAGGGGCTGCCGTTTGATCGGATCATCATCTGCTGTTGGCAAAACTCAAGCCCCCAAATTAAAAAAACATGGAGCCAGCACAGGAACCAAAAGAACGAAATTCCAAGTAAGTCTCTTGGATGGACACCAGAAAGAGGAATGAATTTCAGCTGCAGTTGAGGAACAGATTTCAACCTCTGGCTGATCTTGGTGGAGAGGACACGGAGGTGGAGACACACTGGACCAAGGTCAAAGAAGTCTTTACATTAACATGTCAAGAAGTACTTGGTGCGAAGAACTGGGAGCACAAGGAATGGATTAGCCAACACTCATTGGATTTAATTAGGATAAGAAGACAACTGGAGGCAGAAGCGAATGCAAGTAAATGCAAGAGGATCAAAATTGGATGCAAGGGAGCAAATGGCAGAAAGTGTTCGTCCATGGCCTGTACCCTGGTACAGGGTGAAAAAGGCAATTATGATAATGAGATTTTACATAGTAAATGGTGTAAATTAGATCACTGAGGACGCGCTGTTTTGGGGTACTTAAAAAAAGGTGCTTCACCTCGTAATTCATGCCAATTTTAATACATTTTTTTTTTTCATTATCGAGACCTTAAAAAGACAGGCAACAACATACGTACTATAAAATAATGTGTACATTTGTGTTGCTTATTTGTATATATGAAGGTTTGAAACGTGCCGTAACATTGCCTTCGGTCTGCTGCTGGTTGGACATATATGGGGATTCCTTTCAAAAAGAAGATTATTATTACAATTTTATTTGATATTCATTTTAACTTACTTTTAAAAAAATGTTCTTTTGTTACTCAAATCTACTTTTAGGAGTGTCTGCTCTTTTAGTGGCCAGACATTATATATGGGTTTGCACACTACTTAGGGTGGTTCCTTTTCTCTGTCAGTCATCTCTTTG
>NW_004797798.1:482408-483956 GCF_000002075.1 Aplysia californica
CCTCCCCAAACTTAACTTTTCATATATCTATATATATTTATGTATTTTTTTTTTTCTCTCATGTTTCTTTTCTCGCCTGTTATTATTATGTTTTGAAAAAAAAAATTGTTTCTTTCTGAGTTTCTCCTTTTTTACCAGTTGTCGTATAAATGACAGCTACTCTGATGTGTTCTCCAGCTTCTACTTTTTCAGTATTGCTATGGTACTTGTCTGCTGATCATGGACTATGACTGTTATTGTGCCTGTTTGTACAATTTTACACCTCAATTCAACTTTTTGTTCCAGTTTAGAGCTATTTTGCTCTGAATTGCTAACTGGCTCCTAGTGTGAACAATTTAGTTTGCGACTCCGCTCTGTTTCTGTGTTGTATTTGTGCTTCCTATTCATGGGTGTGACTGTCTACTCTGTGACATAACCTGGGTTTAAAGGAAAAATTGATTTTCGTCATCTGTGGTCTGTGGAAAGGCACACCTTCCCGGCAGTCATCCAACTGTCAGTCAAATGTAGTGAGGCAAGTTTGATGGTCGGAATCACACTGCAGAACTGTGTCTTTGAGCTTAGGCCTAAATAAGCAGTGGTGTTGTTACTGCTGCTTTTTTTGCTGAACCTGATTTTGTAAGTTCTTGAAGAAAGAGTCAGTTGAATAAAAGGTGATAAAATATTTTGTCCTTGGAAAGAATAAAGACTTTTAAAAGTCAAATTAGGAGAGAATGTCTCTTTTGTTTCACATCCCTACTTTTGACAAAATTCTCTTTCTCCTATGTAGCGTGTCTTTGAAAGGAGTACTGACTAGAACATTGTGACTGTGTGTGTCTTCCCTGACTGTCAGTCACTTGTACTCTCAGTGTGTTGATAGTCTTTTTCTAGCTTTCAGCAAGTGGAAGATACATTTGATTGTGAGTGAAGAAGTGATGTTCTTGAACTCACAATATGTCTGTCTGTCTTGAAATCTGTAAAGTTTAGCGTTTTTGATGCAAGCACGGAACCAAACCAAGACAGCTCTTTACGTGACCCCGTTAGAAAATTCGTGTGACAGAACAATGCTGTATCTCTGCGCTACTCAGTGTCTTAGTCTGTCTCCTGCCGAAAGTTGACCCATTATTGTTATGTGACTCACTTTTAATTTATACAAACTTGCTCTGTTTATCATCTGTGTTTTTTCTTACCAACATACAACACCTGCGGTGGCGAAAGTGGGTGGATTAATTGATGATGATAACAGGGGCTGTCATGATGATGATCCGAGTGTAGCTGTGACTCTGTATAAAATGACGTGGAGGCCTTTTGTCTTTTGTCTTCACTGATGTCTTTGTTACTGTTTCTGTCATTTCACGATATGCTTGTCATTATCAGGCTATATTTGTTAATATAAAGTTTTGGCTTCAGCATACATAAGTAACTCCCTCGCGACTTTGTCATCGTTTGTTTTTTTGTTACTGTTTCTGTCACTTCATGACGTATTTTGTCTTTATTATCAGGCGAGATAAGCGTGAACAAGGTTTTATCTCTTTTGTCTTGCCCCGGGATGTTTCGAGAGAGGGGGAGAGA
>NW_004797798.1:485932-487927 GCF_000002075.1 Aplysia californica
GGGTGGATACAGCATCCAGACAGACGGACGGAGATATGTGATAAAAACCTACTTACACTTACACGGGGATCGAACTCTCATCTTCTGCGTTCGACGACGGAAAGCCCAACTGTTACATCACAGACGACTGTGGGTGTTACCGTGTCGATACAGAACAGTGCTTTTCTGTCACCCGTCTCCCGTCACCTGTCACCTGTCACCTGTCACCATGGTCGTTTTCATCCGTTGTTGCCCCACTCCTTGCGACAATTTACAGGCCTCAGTCTTCCCAGGTACTTGATGTATATGTGTGTTATGCCCTGAAGTTGTAGTGGGTGGTTAGCGGGTGCTCTGGTGTGGTTTGCTCCTTCTTTCCTATCAAACATCTGTCGTCCTGATCTCTCCTCCTTCTTTTTCGTGTTTGTTACTCTCTTAGTAACACCTATAATCTTCGGCACTTGTATGACCTTATTGTGTTGCAAGTGCCGCAAAAACTCTTACTAAAACTAAAACTGAAGTTGTAGACCACTGTTGAATTTACGTTCCTTGTACTCGACGAAATAAATAAATAAATAAACAAACAAACAAAACAAATGCCAAACAAACTATTACCCAGTGCCCAAACGGTCGGTTCGGTTCGGTTTGGTACACGGGCCTAGCCAGATTGGGGGCGAAAAGCGACCATCGTGGCACAGACCGAACGAAGCCCACGGTGACCTTAAAATACAAAACGCGTTTGTTTTCAAGGCTGCGAGTCGGGCGATCGGTTTGTGTTAGAGAACTCGTTCCCCCAGTGGGCACTGGGTATTAGGAACTAAGTACTACAGTAGGATTGAATGATACCTGAGTTCACATAATATAATGATTATGTAATCCGCGATGTACGGCGCGGGCGGTGAAAGAGTTCAGAACAGTTCATGCTCCCTCCGACTTCAGTGCAGTTCGATATCGAGAGAAATCGGGCGTACTTATCAGATGTCGCGATTCGTTAAAGTTAAACGTTGGCATGCCCAGCGATTGTGGTGTAGCAGCAGGGCGCTTCACTGTCGCACACAGGAGACTCGAGTTCGATTCCTGAGTGGGGAGAATTTTTACCGAGTACCTCGATCTTTCTGCTGGGATGCTGTGTCCCTTTCAGCCTGGGTTAGCTCTGACAGGTAAGGTCGGAGCCTGCCTTCTAGATAATTAAATTCTAGTGTCCGTTGGGGCTTAAAAGCACCTGCATTATTTTTTTTTCTTTTAAAGAATAGCATAGTCCATTGCAAATACAAACGCAGTTCCTGCTGTTGTGATTGATACGGGAGCCCGAGATGCTTCCAGTCTGGCCTTGACTTTGGATATTATGTTGTTATTATAGCCTCCTACGCTCTTCTTGGCCTACAAACCCAGTTCTCACAGAGTCATGCGTGATCGCCGCGGATTGTCTTATGCCTTATGTGACAAGTCGCGACTGGCGCAAAATATTTCTGCTCTTCTGAATGATTACACTTGTCCTTTGACCGCGCTGCGCACCTCTCATTTGATTGCGGCTTCAGTGAGAGGGTGGTACTAATCGACTCAAGTGGGCCAATGCAGGTTTGATTAGTGCCTTCGGCATCCACTTGGCTATCGCTATCAATCGTGCCGGATCTCCGTACTGGACTGAGACCGGCGACTCACTGGAGATAACGGAACTGTCGGCCAGGGTGCTCGAAGCTGGTGTCTTGATAGTTAACCCTTTTATTTTCCGTGCGACAGGTGACTCGAAGGCGCCACTGGTTGGTCCTACTTCTTTAGTTTCCCTGCGTTGTATAACTTCTGTCTGTCTGTCTGTCTGTCTGTCTGTCTGTCTGTCTGTCTGTCTGTCTGTCTGTCTGTCTGTCTGCCTGTCTGCCTGTCTGCCTGTCTGTCTGTCTGTCTGTCCGTCTGTTTGTTCTCCCAAACAATAAATGAGCTTTATTGTGGCAATGTTCTTCTCTTTACTCAAACAATCTCTGTACCGTAGACTGTATTTGTGTTGTTTGGAAGGATTCTAAA
>NW_004797798.1:490967-492257 GCF_000002075.1 Aplysia californica
CAGTCGGGGTCGAAGCAGCCTGCCAGCTCTGTGGCACTGTGACCTAAATAGTGTTGACGGGGGCGTAAAAACCACCTACATGGAGAGGGGGGGGTTCAAGGCCCTCCACCTACTTGGTTCGGTCTGAACTGTAACAACAGAGGTGGGCTTTTGAATTTGAGCCCTGCCCCAGCATACATTGCCTGTTAACGTTGAAAAGGATGTTGGACCCATACCGTTGCCATTTACGCTTGAGGGACAGTATACGCGCATGCGTTTCTAATTTATGACAAAGGCTCTTTACTTACGTCTGAGATACACGGTCGTGAACAGCTTTAAACGTTTGTTTTGGATGGTTTCTCAGGCGCCGTTATGTCGTAAGCAGCGTTGTTTGTTCATGGCGGATTCATCGTGCGACCGAAAGACAGACTCTGCTGCATGTTGAGCACCCGTGTCTGGTATTTTCGATGTGTACTTAGACTTTCTGTCTTATAATTGGTCGCCTTTAAAGACAAGCGGGCTAACCCAGATGTCAGGAGTTTCCAGAAATCTTGACCTGCACCCCAAAGTGGACATTGCCCTACCTATAGGAGAAATTTGGTTTCATTGTTGTGTACATTTGTTTGGTTGTTGCGAAAACCCTCCATGTCTTCTAAAGAAACTGAACAAGGGTCCAAAAACTTTACCTTGGATTTTTCTTAAAACAGCGTTTTTCGGAATAGCCCGTTTGTGCTTTAAGGCGAACAATTACAGATTTAAAACAATATTCGATATCATATTTCAATATTTTGTACACCGCCAAGAACACATGGGTTTTTAGTGGTTGGCGGGTGCTCTGGTGTGGTTTGCTTCTTCTTTCCTATTAAACGTCTATCGTCCTTATCTCCCCTCCTTTTTTATGTTTGTTACTCTCTTGTAACACCTCTAATCTTCTGGCGCTCATATGACCTTATGCAGTTGCGAGCGCCACACCTCCACTAAAACAAAGAACGCGGGGGTTTTGGTTTCTACAGGGAGGCAGCGGACTGGCGTCTGTGGTGTAGCGGTCAGGCTCTTCGCTGTCGCACACCGGAGACCCAAATTCGAGCCCCGAATGGGGGAGACACTCTTTTTTAATAGAGTATTTCGGTCTTTCCGACAGAATGTTGTGTCGTGTCCCTCTCTGCCCGGTTTGGTCCTGACAGGCAAGGGTCGGAAGCTCGTGTCTTACACGATCTGAATTGTGTTGGGAGGGGTGTAGAAACACGTACATACATTAACAAACAGCAACAGCAACACAAAGAGAGAGAGAGAGAGAGAGAGAGAGAGAGA
>NW_004797798.1:492357-494156 GCF_000002075.1 Aplysia californica
TGTGTGTGTGTGTGTGTGTGTGTGTGTGTGTGAATAGGTGTGTGTGGGTGTGTTTGCTTGTTACAGTATGTGATGTGTGTTTGTATGTGAATGACAGAGAGTGAGAGAGGGTGACGCATGGAGTTGGAGAAATAATGAGAGAGAGTGAGAGACAAAGAGAAAGAGAGAGGGGGATGAGGGAGAGAGATAGAGAGAGAGAAAGAGAGAGAGAGAAAGAGAGAGAGAGAGAGAGAGAGAGAGAGTGAGAGACAGAGTTGGGGCGTAGGCAAAGGGGAGCTAAAAACGGAACAATATATAAAAGAAAAATAGATAGAAGATAGATAGTGGGAAGGGGTATGAAGAGAAGCTCAAGGAGTTGGGGGAAGTGATAAGGACAACAAACGGAGGAAATTGGGGGGATGATAGAGTCGCGGACGGTGGAGACGGGCGTCCATTGTTTAGGAAGATTCTAGCTTAGGTCGGGGGGAGGGGATGACAAAAACGGACGAGTTTGGGAGGGACTTTGACCACGAGGTGATAGAGAGAGAGAGAGAGAGAGAGAGAGAGAGAGAGAGAGAGAGAGAGAGAGAGACAGAGAGAGAGACAGAGAGAGAGAGACAGAGAGAATTAACTGCGTCGATGGGGGCGTAAGTAATCAGTCTTAAAATCAATCCTATAATGATCATGATGAAATGTGATTGTTGTCGTTGACTTATCGTGCTGTAAAACGACAACTAAGCTCAGCTCCTATTGGACGGTGTCTGCACGTCGCTGTTCTAGAACTTTAAAAAAGTTGTATCTGCTCAGTACCTAATTTGGAGAAATTTGACGTAAAAAATATTGAGTTTCACAACATGTCAAGCTTTTTCGAATGCAATTTTAAAAAAAATATCTTGATAACGACTCCGAATTAACTTGCGACTTTGATAGAGCAGATAGAACAGTTAGCGTCTGACCTCATGGTCTTAGTAACTCAAAATGGTCAAAAGTGTCAGGTAACACCATATGATTTTAAGGTGGCAACATTATTTTCTGATATAAACAAATCTCGTAATGACTTGGTTCTTTAGTGATATTTTGTAAGTGTGACCAGAGAGTGACCTTCAAGCTGTTAGAGAGCCTCGCTGGATAGTATCCGCTTCTTTTTTGTCTCGCTCTTTCTGTAGTTTCAGTCTATATGTCCTGTCTTACTTTTGACTCTCACCTTATTATGTCATTTATTGTTTTATCATGCTTCTCTTTTCTGGACTCAATCAAGTTTGGCCGACAATGAAAGATAAACTGTCAAATAGTACATGTTTTGTTTGTTTGTTTGTTTCACCATATTATTCGTCAGCTTTGTATAATTGCTGCCGGCTACCAGCGACTCCTCATAATTCTGAACTTTGGACTCCGATAATGATTTCGGGATGTAATGTGTGTCATAATTGTTTAAAACTATAAAACAAGAGCAATAAAAAGAAGAGAAAAAAAAAGTTTTGTTATTATTTGTCTTAAGTACATCGAGTAAAATTGATCAATTATCGTTTGTTGCGATTGTTTGCCAAGGCAGTTTGCACCAGTCTGTTATCGTTCAGGCAGCGGGTCCTATCGTGTGTACGGTAAACGTTTATCTTTTGTGATTATAGTAGGGTTGACAGTCTAGTTACATGTTTTTTTCTGTAGTAGGTTTTTTTTTAGTGGAGGAATGCGGGCGGGTGCAAATTGACCCATGTCACACACTATATTTGGATTGCATCGTTGAGTTTGTAGTATTCTCTTCCTCCTTTCTTCTCCTCTTCCTCCTCCTCCTCCTCCTCCTCCTCCTCCTCCTTGTCCTC
>NW_004797798.1:494795-496931 GCF_000002075.1 Aplysia californica
GTGTGTGTGTGTGTGTGTGTGTGTGATTTTAATCAAACCTCACTCATCACATTCACATAGTCAATGCTCATCTGGTAAGAATAAGGTCACTAACCTTGCCGACATGGAATCCGAAAAGGGAACATGGGCAAATAAATAAATGAAGTAAGAAAGAAAAATTAATTATTTTATTAAATAAATAAAGAAAGAAAGAAAGAAAGAAAGAAAGACCATGTTAAGTTGTTTGGTTCGTGATACGAGACATCCGGGGCTGCTTCCACTTATAAACTGTCTGAGTGATAATGAGCGGGATGGGGCGGGAATATAATAGCAATAGTGTGGGGTGGGGAGGAAAGATGGGTGAGATATACCACAGAGGAATTTTGTTATCCAATTAGAGTAGCATCATGGTTTTACAACACTTGTCGTTGATGGTCATTGAGTTCGAGTGTACGGGCACTTGTTTTAATCTGTCTCTTTGCTCCCTGAAGCCGTCCACGGACATAAGTACTCGTGTCTAGTCTGCGTCCATCTCGACATTCCTGCCGTTCATCTCCGTGCATAGTTTCTCCGATAACTCGGCGGTCCGCTGGCATCACGTTATGATGCTGGGTGGGTGGTTTGCCGGTGCTCTAGTGTTGTTTGCTCCTTGAATCTTCTCTGATTGTATATCAAACATCTGCTATCGTCTTTACCTCGCCCCCTTTTCTTTGAATGTCACTCTCTGGATTAATCTTCGGCATCTATAATATCTGACCTATAATTTGTGTAGTTATAAGTGCCGTAAAACTCTTACTAAACCTAGGATTAAACACTGCGTCCATCTCGACATTCCTTTCGCTTATCTCCGTACATAGTTTCCCCGATAACCGGGCGGTCAGCTGGCATCACGTTATGCTGGTTGAGTACCCGGTGTCGGGCAGTGGACGGCGTTCGGATTAGTCCGGTGTCATTCACGAGACTGCCCGGGTTCAGGTTACACGACAATGATCGTACGTGAGGTCTATCTTACCCCTTGTTGCTGCTCTTGCGTTACCTCAGAATTACCAAGTTGTGTCTGACAGTTCTGGTCGTTTTGAGTTATTAAGAGTAGACCATGAGGCCAGAAACCAATTAATGTTCTATCTTCTCGGTCAAAATCGTAAGATTATTCGGAATTGTTATCAAGATATTCATAGAATTGCATTCTAGTTTTGACATGTTGTGAAACTTAATTGGTTTTTTTACATCAAATTTTTCAAAACTAGGTACTGAGCAGATGGAACTTTGTAATTCTGCGGTAGTGATTGGTCCAGCGAGCGCGGTGCTTGCCAGCCAGGAAGATATCACCCACTGGTGGGAGATAATATGATAGTTTAGGTGGGAGGTTTAGGGGTAAAATATTTATATTTATAGTCATGATAATAATATTAAATCAACCACCAATGATTTCCCAACGTCGATCCACTGACTGCCATGAAGGGGTGGAGAATTTAGCCTAAATAGCCGCATGTATCGTGTAATAGTTAGGCCCTTCGTCATGGCACGCAGAAGCTCGTGAGGTGGAGTCGCTTGTGGTTAGTCCAGTTGGAGTTGTCTTAGACGGCAACCCTATGTGGAGGAGAAAGAGAGGCCGTTTTAGACAGATAACCGTCTTCCTCTGGAGGTCGGGTGGGAAGTGATCATTTGTACTGATCATAATCTTATACAGGTGTCCGTTAGAGCAGGTTCGACTGCACTTTTTAATATCCATTATCTCCGTCTGTCTCTGTTGGGGTGTTGTGTCCGGGTTGGCCCTGACTGGCAGGGTAAAAGCAGCCCTCTTCAAAAGAGGGAGTATGGAAAGGAAAAAGAAAAAACCCCAACAATTTCAAAACGATAACAGTTTGTTATTATGACCCACTGACTCAACCTGTGTTTTTGATGATAACAGGGTACATAGTCATTTACAGATTGCACAATACTCGGTCAATGGAGCTAGAGCCTCTAATGACTACTTGACGAGAGAGTTCACGCAAAATATATGGTTCCCAATGTAACATTGTCATCTTGCTTTTCGATTTATTTGCTCTCATTTGATGTATTTGTTTACTTTTAAAGTAATCAATTTATTTACGAACGTATACATGGTAATACAATACGTGCTTTAAAATTTATGTTTGTTTTAAAGGGGGCGGG
>NW_004797798.1:497546-500279 GCF_000002075.1 Aplysia californica
TCAAGTTATTTAGATCTAGTGAAGCTGTTATACTATTATTATAAGGATTCTACACCTTATGATGATTATGGTGCAAACCAACACAAGCAGAAAAAAGTTAAACATTAACTGTCAAGTTTTATAGATCTAGTTGTGGATGTACAGTATCTGTACAAGGGAGAAAGCATGGCTTTGGATTTGGAAATATATGGATTAACACAAGCAGAAAATTATGTAGGCCTATACAAGGTATGTTTTATTTTTCACTTATTTTCTGTTAAATTTAGGCTTGAATAGCCAGAAATGGCATACTTAGGATGCTCCGAAACCAAAAATTCTCAAATATAAAGGGGGCGCTGTCCCCCTTCAACCCCCTGCCAGGGTGTGTGTGTGTGTGTGTGTGTGTGTGGGTTTCCAATTTTAAACGTGCTTGACCTAGTGCAGTGGGTTGTTGGCGGGTGCTCTGGTGTGGTTTGCTCCTTCTTTCCTATCAAACACCTATCATCCTTATCTACCCTCCTTTTTATGTTTGTTACTCTCTTGTAACACCTCTAATCTTCTGGCGCTCATATGACCTTATACAGTTGCGAGCGCCGTAAAGCCTCTACTAAAACTACTAAAACAAAGACCTAGTGCTCAGATCCGGGGTCACAACATGGTTGTACTTTTGTCTTGCTAGAACAGGACACAGCTATCTAACCCCCTCCCCCCCACCCCCAAATCCCACCCCCACTCACACCTACTCTCGGTTTACCTTAAATTGTTTGTTTAGCCCTTTCCCATCTGTACAACTGTTGCACTTTCTGCAGGGGTGTTGTATTGTATCCCCCTCAGCCCAGGCTGTCCTCGACAGGCACGGTCAGAAGTCCGCCTCCAAAATTACCTAAATTTTGTCAGAGAGGACGTAAAAGACACGTACTTTAAATAAAACAACAACCCATAAACAAGACGTTTGAAAACAGACTGTTGCAGTTGATCTCTTCCGACTGTGTGGTGTTGGTAGTTAGAGGGCTCCTCTGAAAGTTCCTGCTTTTTTTTTTCTTTTCACTCTGTTTGGTTCTTCCAGTCTGTCTTGACCGGCGCCTTGTGGTGTACCGATTAAGCGCTTAGCTGTCGCACGCAGGAGACCCCGATTCATTTCCCCAGTGGGGAGGATTTTTATCCGAGTATTTCAGTCTTTTTGGTATTCCTCTCAGCCCAGGACGGCCCTAACAGGCAGGCTTGATGGGGATGTAAAAATACCTTCATTCAAACAAACAAACAAACAAATAAACAAGAAATTGCTATCTCTTTGCGCTGAATGACCGTTTGGCAAAGAACGACATTTGGAGACCTCCATTTTTAAAAAACAAGATATCAGGACTCAGGACACCTGCTCAAAGGTTACAGGATTAACAACAACAATAACAATCACTGTCATTCGTGTTGTCCTTATCTCTCCTCCTGGGGTTTTTGTTTTTTTGTTTTTTGTTTTTTTGTTTTTTGTTTTTGGTATGAAGTTTTACTCTCATGTAACATCTCTAATGTTGGTCACTTTATGATGTAATTGTGTTGCAAGTGCCGTAACACTCCTACTAAAAGTATTTGTGTCGACGTACTTCTCTGCGGTTGGTTAAAGGTCGCCACTGATAGGTCACTTCATAATTTCCCCTCTGTTGTTTCTGTCTGTCCGTCTTACTTTTTTCCCCCAGCACTAAATGACAATTATTGTGTCGATGGGGGCTCTCGTTGTCTAGAGGTTACGGTGTTCGCCTCTCATTCAATAGGTACCAGGTTCGAAACCTGACAGCGACGGAAAATGTTGCTCTAAAATATTCTCCTTTCACTTCCTTTCCTGTTCTCAAATCATCTTCTGTGGTCTGCTTTCGTCTCCACTTTCTACCCCCTCTTGCCTGTTCCTCTGGGCTCCTGTCTCTTTCTGCAGCCTTTCTACCACTACTGCTTGGCTCCTTACTGTCGTCTTCCAGCCACACCCTTGATCTTGTGGAAGGTAAGATCGAACACACCTAGCCTTCTCGGAGAAGTGCAAAAAGTCCCGGAGGTCCCGTGTGCAAGTTGCGCCCGTTAAAGTTTCCTTGGTGGTCCTAAAATCGATTTGGGAAGGCTTCGTTCGCCATCCGGGCGAAATTAAAAATTCCTACCAAACTGAAACTGTTTAGTTTGTCACGCACGCTCATATGACCGTATGCAGTTGTGAGCGTCGTAAAACACTTACCAAAAAAAGCCAAGTACAAACCCCCTGAAAATAAAAAAAATAAAAAAAATCAATACACGAACTTCTCTTTACTCAGGTTAGTGGGTGGTTGGCAGGTGCTCTGGTGTGGTTTGCTCCTTCTTTCCTATCAAATATCTATCATCCTGATCTCTCCTCCCTTTTTTGTGTTTGTTACTCTCTTGTAACACCTCTAATCTTCGGCGCTCATATGACCTTATGCAGTTGCGAGCGCCGTAAAACTGTTACTAAAACAAAACTCAGGTTAAATCCGCGTCGTAGTCGCCAGTCCATCGCTTCAGGGGCCGTTGTCCCGTGTATCCCAGTGACGTGAACATGGGCGGGATTCCCGCGTGCCTGGCCGCCCCAGAGCTGCTAATTGTACACAAATTCTCTAAATCCCCCCCTCCCCTCCCCACCCCCTTTTTCCTTTTCTTCTCTTT
Organism: Aplysia californica; assembly: GCF_000002075.1. Classification (NCBI taxonomy): domain Eukaryota; kingdom Metazoa; phylum Mollusca; class Gastropoda; order Aplysiida; family Aplysiidae; genus Aplysia; species Aplysia californica. The sequence goes on from NW_004797798.1 coordinate 500,181, forward strand.
CGCGCATCCACACGAAGGTGCTAGAATAGAGAGAGGTGAAAATGTGTGAAGATTAGTAAAAGCTTACAAAATTATTGAGCCAAACGAGCTCTCTCTCTC
>NW_004797798.1:503614-505101 GCF_000002075.1 Aplysia californica
GTCGTGACTGGCCCTTTACCTTTTCTAACAGTCGCTTAAAAAGGCGACGTTCCCCTTTCGTCATTTGTTACCTCGTCCGCTTTTTTTCCTTCCTAAATATTTCCCTTTTTTTCTGGACAGCTTCTTTTTTTTCTTCTTTCAAGTAGTATGTCCTTTTTTTTAACTTATTGTGTTGCAAGTGCCGTAAAACGTTTACTAAAACAATTTCTTCTAAATACATATTTTTTTCCTGCTTTATATATCCTTTCCTCCATTCTATCCATTTTCCTCTAAATACATGTATATATCCCCCCCCCCCTTTCTTAATATTCTCTGTAGATCTGGTGGCATGGGTGGCCTTGTTGTCCGGCTATCGGAGTCGTAATCGTCTGATTGCGGGTTTGGGGGTTCGGCGGGCCTCAACTCTGTCCCACGTTGTGTCCTCGGTAAAGGCACTTCACACGAATGTCTTATTTGGACGTTAACACAGAGGTCCCGCCGTGGGTGGTTGGCGGGTGCTCTGGTGTGGCTTGCTTCTTCTTTCCTATCAAACATCTATCGTCCTTATCTCCCCTTCTTCTTTTGTATGTTTGCTACTCTCTTGTAACACCTCTAATCTTCTGACGCTCATATGACCTTTTGCAGTTACGAGCGCCGTAAAACCTCTACTAAAACTAAAACAGTTTTTCATGCGCATTTTTTGGTCCCCACTTCATTTATGTCGCCCTTGCCAATGCAGTTTAGTATTGATTTATTGTTTTTTGTTCTTTCCTTTAGAATCAAGCAAAACGACATTCTGTTTTGTGTGCTGAGTCCACCTAGTCTACGATAACGGAGGAAAAGAGAGGAAACCAAAAAAAGTGCTCCCCTTTTCACGTTTCTTGAATGACTTTTATAGCAGTTTAGAAAAACGCGTATATTTTCTACGGGGGAATTTTGATCCACTGCTTGAAATATAGCCCAGCTCAAACTCAAAGCAAATTTTCGTCTGACCCGGGTCAGGTGCAGAAGTGGGTGGTTGGAGGGCACCATTGGTAGGTCCTACTTCTTTTCCTTCCCTCTTTTGCTCCTGTCTGTCTGTCTGTCTTACTCTTTCCCTGCACGTAATGACCGTTATTGTGTCCATTATTGTGTCGATGTGTTTCTCCTCACTCAAACAAACAAACAAACAAACTCGGACCAGGTGTGTTTACTTTACCTCAGTTTTTCGTCGTGGGCGTGTTTGCTGTGTGTGAACTTTACCTTTGTCACAGTTTGCTGTTGTCGTTCATCGCTGTGTGTGTTGGACTCAAACGTCCGGCGTCTGTGGTGCAGAGGATACACACGCTCAGCCGTCGTATTCAGAAGATGGGAGTGGGTGGTTGGATGGTGCTCTGGTGTGGTTTGCTCCTTTTTTTTTTTATGAAACATCTATCGTCCTTATCTCTCCTCCTTCTTTTTTTTGGTGTTTGTTACGCGTTTGTAACACCTCTAATCTTCGGTACTTTTATGACCTCATTGTGCTGCAA
>NW_004797798.1:509514-511581 GCF_000002075.1 Aplysia californica
GAGAGTGTGTGTGTATGTGTGTGTGTGTGTGTGTCTGTGTGTGTGTGTGTGTGTGTGTGTGTGTGTGTGTGCGCGCGCGCGCGCTTCCTCGCGCCTCAAGTCTTTGATAATACCCCTAAAAGTCTCTGAATGCTAGTTCATATTCTTAATGGTGTTTGTTTTGTAGGGAGAGTGGATCTGTTGTGGCAAACTTTGAGTATTGAATTGACCATTTGATACCAGTTTGAGTCTGTGTCTTTTTTTTCTGGGTCATTTTCTTCGCGTGCTCTTTATCGCTATTTAGGTGCTGTTTCGTGCTGGGAGGTTGGGGCCGACTCATTGCATTGGTGGCGTTGCGTTTTTCCAAGCCTAATTAAGTGACCGTGTTTTCGTAGCCCATTATGGGAAGCAGATCTACAAACTTGTCGTGTGTAATGTGAAAGTTTGTGGGGTTTGTACGACGTTAACCCACTGCCGTTAGAAGATAAGTGGCCGGTAACGTCCGCCTCACTACTGGTTCTATTTTAGGCCTGCACTTGGCGTCACGCGGCCCTTGTCTTCTCAATACTTCACCCTCTGGCCGTCTTTCGTTTCTTATTAGATCTAGTGTAGTTATGTATACTTTTTTTTCCCTTCCTAAGTCCCCCCCTAGGGTAACGCTTGACCTACTCCAGCGGGCTGTGACACCGACGACCGAGTCGGAGATTCTTTGTGTTTCTCCTGATGGCTTCTGCTGCTGTTTCTGTTGCTGTTGCTGTTCACGCGCTGACGTTGCGGTGGCTGTTTTGGGCCCTGCTTCTTCGTTCTTCTTTGTCCGTGGTGCTGTTGTGTTGTTGTGTGCTCAAACTGTAGCTTTTCGGGACTTACGTCTGTGTGTGTCGTGTGTGTGTATTTCCCCCCCTTAGTTCAGACAGCTACAACTGAGTTCAGACAGTTACAACACTGTCTGGTGGAGTCAGTTTGAGTTTTGTGTCTGGTGGTGAACGTCTGTGTGTTTAACGTATCGAGACGGTTGTGTGTATTGTCGATGGACCTTGTGGATAGTTTTGACAGTGCACTGTATCGGTAAAAGCATTCACTACTGAGAATATATTTGGTGACCGTAGTGCCTGGTTACTTATCAGTTCAGACGTACCAAGACAGTGTGTACATTATCAGTGGACCTGGTGGCCACTTCCGATAGTGAGTTAGCGAATAACACATTGCGTGTGTGGATTTGTCATTTTCATTGTTTGTTTTTTTGGGTTTTTTTTTAGAAAGTGCCAACACACACAGACGTCTCTGATCGTGTCCGACAGCGCGGTTAGCTTAGTCGTTGGTAGAAGACCTATAACAAGCTCGTGGCTGTATAATTTTTTTCTTTTGTCGACTCTATCTGTGTTTCTTTTTATCCTGGGAAAGGAAGCCATAGGAAAAGGAAATAAAACTAAAACAACGTTTTATTCGTCCTTTTCTTTTCATTTTTGGAATCTTTGGAGAACGCGCTATCACTTCTTTGGATTCAGCCACTGGAATTTCGCCGAAAGTGACACAGCGTATTTTGTGCCCGATAAAATCTGATTGTTGTTGATCTGAGTACTCGTCTTTTTTTATTCGTTACATCTGTGAGGACCAGTTGAACGTCGCGCATCTTTCCTCTGGATCTTGTGGCTCCAAGTTTGTTGTTGTGGTTGATTGTCTGTGAATACTGCGCGCTGGTGAAATTGTCGCTCTTCTGAAACGTTGATTGTCACCCACCCCTCAGTACTCTCTGCGCCCACCAGATTCCTTCCACTACTGAAAAAATTCAAATCGTTGTGTGTGTGAGTGTGTGTGTACCAAGAACTCACCATGACGTCATGCATAGCGAGGCCTCGACCGAGACCATCCGTCCCGGTAATCTTTTGCTGTTTTTCTCACATGTTTACACTGTTTGTGTGGGTGGTTGGCGTGTGCTCTGGTGTGGTTTGCTTCTTCTGTCCTATGAAACATCTATCGTCCTTATCTCCCCTTCTTCTTTTTAAAAAAATTTTGTTACTCTCTTGTAACAGTTCTAATCTTCTGGCGCTGATATGATCTTATGCAGTTGCGAGCGCCGTAAAACCTCTA
>NW_004797798.1:514122-516051 GCF_000002075.1 Aplysia californica
CCGGACTAGTTGTTGTAAGTGAGTCTACGGGTTCGGGGGTTCGAGTTCAGCTCGGCCCGACGTTGTTGTGTCTAAAGTATGAATGCATTTTACACGATTGTTTTTTCTTTCACTTGGCTCGGTTCTATCAGAGATGAACGTTAAATTTGAAGGTCCAACCTCTTTAAGAATATAAGCTTACAGTGTTGTAAGGGGCGTTTAGCGTATACAATTTCATCTTTGTGCGTCCGTTGATCCGCCCCCTACCCCCACCTCGATCCCACCCCCTTAATGTCTTTTTTGCTTCTAACTGATATAGGGAGGAGGTGCACCCCCTCCCCTTTCCTCCTTTTTCGAACGGGGAATCACCACAACAGTGCACCCTCCTCCCTCCACCCAACCCCCTTTTTCAACAGTGAATCGCCACTCGTAAACAATCTCTCTTGTCTGTTGCGCAGTTATTGTGTCCTTCGCTGTTGAAATGGCCTCTCTGTGTCAAGTAGGGCGATGGACTCCCTCCAAAATATATGTGTCCATGTACAGTCTCACTTTTTTCTTTCCTCGCCGTTCGTTCAATCTCTCCATTGTGGGGGGCATTGCGCTTCCATTTCCATTTGGCTTTTCTCCTTCATAGATTGGAAGCTTTTTGTATTCTCAATTTCCTTTCCTTCCTGTTGGGCGTGAAGCCTTTCTGTTGTTGACAGCTGAAGATGTCCGTATTTCTTTTTCTTTCTTTCTTTTTTTTTTTTAAATTGTCGTTTGTTTTTTCTCTGCCTCGTTCCATTTTCCTGCCCGAGTTCATGCAGAGGTGGTTATTTCGGTTCGTTGTCCTCTTGTTGTTCTGTTGTTGCTGCTTCTTTTATTTTTTAATCATTTTTTTTGGGTCGTCATTTTGTTATTGTAAACACAAGAACAAAGTCAAATTATTATTTTCATGCTGTAGATCTATGTGTACATTGTATTCATCATGTCCTCGCCTGCATGTGGTCTTACTTCCTTTCCAGGATTAGAAATGATTTATATTCTCTCTGGTGTTTACGTTTCTTTGATATTGATTTTCATTTTAAAAAAAATACGAACGAGGAAGTCGGTAGAAACCAGGTCACTGCTTTCGTTTACATTATTCTACTTTTCTGCATTTGTTTGGTGTTTTTGGTTGTTTTTATCCTGCTTCTTTTGCATCAGTTCATCGATATGTTAGGTTTATGCCTTGATTCTTTTGACGAAGTTGACTGGAGTCCTTTATGTCTTGCCTTTTCCTTCATTGATTGATAGATACATGTCGAGTTTGTCTTAGTTGGTTGATATATTTTGACACCTTTTCAATAGTTGATTGGTATCCCCGGGTTTTATTTTGACTTTTGGCCTTCATTTGATTGATATATCAGGTTTATTTTTTATTTTTTTTTTTCTTGATTGATATCTTGGGGTTATAAATTGGCTTCTCTAGTTTTGTTGATTGGTTGATTGGTGTCTTTGGTTTAGGCCTGTGTTTTGATTTCTCTGCTTTATTGATTGATACCTTTGGTTTATATCTTGATTTCTCTGCTTTAGCTGATCGATGTCTTGGGTTTATATCTTGCTACTACTTCTTCATTGGTGTTATTATCTTGGTTTACAGATAATTAATATGAGATTACAACAACAACAACAACAACAACAACAGAAAATTAAATTTTAAAAAAAATTAAGAGAGAAAAAAATAAAATAAAAACCCATTGAAATTTGCTGGTGACGTGCCTGGTGTCGTCCTCTCCCACAGCTGAACCGCAAGGTGTACCTGGGCCTGTACGACAGCCGCTCCTGGCCCGAGCCCGACTCGCGGGACGAGCAGCGCGTGCGCGACTACATGGTGCAGAAGTACGAGAACAAGCGCTACTACGTGGCCCCAACCGACGCCATGAAGGAGGACACCAAGCGCGCCAACGAGGCGGCGCTCAACTCCAAGCC
>NW_004797798.1:516151-517478 GCF_000002075.1 Aplysia californica
TAAGCGCTCAAACACTAACAAACTGACAAGATCTTTCGCTGTCTATAGCCGGGTACCCATTCCCACCTGGGTGAAGTGGGGAAAATTCGTGTAAAGTGCCTTTCCCAAGGACACAACGTCGGGCCCCTGACGGGATTCGAACCCACGACCTTACGGTTGCGAGTCCGAGAGCCTAACCACTAGGCCACCGACGCCACTTTTATGCATGGATTTTAAGGAAAAAGGTTGATTGAAGGCACAAGAAATGTAAATGTAGTTTCCAAGAACTCTTAAGCTATGGATGTCACTAAACTTTGGTGGCCATTTTCTCGCTAATCTTACTTCTGAAACCAGGCGACCCCACCTCCTTCAATCACAAATATAGCGACCCCTTTTCAAAATGAATGGATATTTTTTTCATCAAAGCAAGGCAAATAAACCACCATTAAGATGATACCAATAAATCCAAAGGCTAAAAAATTGACGAGCGCCTGTTTCCACTGCGTCGTGACACATATTTTCTCTTAATCTGTGGAGATAAGTTTGTCACTACAGACTAGGGCAGAATGACTTCAAGAATTATGTTTTTATAGGCTAATGCGATCAGGTTTTATGTTAAATAGGTTAGATAAGTGGATTTAGTTTTGTTTGAGAAAAAAATATATCAGTCGGGGAAAGCAGAAACATGACACCTGACACTGTCTATCAAAACGAATAAGCGTGTTTTGTGTTAGATGCAAAGAAGAGAATCGGTTAAAGGCTGGCTCTATTTCTCCGAACGTTCGGGAAAATAAACTTGAACTTTATTTCTCCGAACGGTTTCCGTTCTCGAGATTTGTTGATAATAAGCGAATGGAGTGGCCCGTGTGTGAGGGGATGGATGGATGGATGGGTGGAAGGGGTTAGGGGGGAATGGATGAAGGGGTGGATAGGTAGATAAGGATGAATGGAGGGGTGTGGGTGTATTGTATGGGTAGGTGGATGGATGGATGGGTTGGTGGATGGAGGGTTGGATGGGTAGGTTGGTGGATGGAAGGGTGGATGGGTGGGTGAGTGGATGGATGGAGAGGTGGATGGGTACATAGGTAGATGGATGGAGGAGAAAGAGGAGGATGATCATAGAAGGAAGCGCAACTTTTGTTTTTAAAATACAATGAAATAGAATGTTGATTTCATTTTCACCTGTCTCATGTAGTATAATTTGGTTTTGCATTTGTGGACTGGCGTACCAAAATATTGTGTAGGATAATTTGTGACTGTTGTGTAATACAAATGTTGAACCAATGCAGAGAACCACGCAACTGGGAATGTCCGGGAAAAGTAGTTGGGATAGCTAGTCCGCCCCCCC
>NW_004797798.1:517578-525765 GCF_000002075.1 Aplysia californica
GCCCCCCCCCCCCCCCCCAAAAAAAAGCAACAAACAAAAGCCAAATGAAACAAAGCAGTACAATTTACATAATTAAGATCAATTCAGAGACGGGCTGCTTTTATAAGGTTACCCTAGGTTGAGTGGGATCCTGTACCCAGCAGAATGACGGAGCTACTCAGTGGAATGGAATGTCTATCTTTCCTTTTTCCTAGCACCAAGGAATGACTGTTATAGTACTGATGTGCTTCTCTTTAGTCAAACACAAGAATTCTGGCTTTTAATGTTAACATAAGCTCCCTCCCCCTCCCCCCTTTTTTTCTGAACTCTACCGTTTTTGTCCATCTTTCTCTTTCCCAGCTCAAAACAACCATTTTTGTTTTTAATTTTTATGTGTTTCTTCTCTTTACTCGATGTTAAAGAAACCTTTTCCTGAGCTGTGTCGTTTCTTTTTGTCTCTGGTACACTTTTCCCCTTCACTATAAGAATTACTATTATTGTTTCGACATGATTGTCTTTACTCAGATAAATTAAACCTTTTCCTTTTGTTGCCTGCCTGTCTGTCTGTCTGTCTTAGTGGGTAGTTGGCGGGTGCTGTGGTGTGGTTTGCTCCTTCTTTCCTATTAAACATCTATCGTTCTTATCTCCCCTTCTACTTTTTAAGGTTTGTTACTCTCTTGTAATACCTCTAATCTTCTGGCGCTCATATGACCTTATGCAGGTGCGAGCGCCGTAAAACCTCTACTAAAACTAAACTGTCTGTCTGTCTGTCTTACTCTTTCTCCACACTTACTAATCACAGGTGGTTGGAGGATCCACTGGTGTGTTTTACCTGTTTCCTTTCCCCTCTTTGTCTTTGTCTGTATGTCTTGCTCTTCCTTGCACTAAACGACCATTATTGTTTCAGCTACTCTTTACTCCAACTACCCTAAGTGGGCGTTTGGCGGGTGCTCTGGTGTGGTTTGCTCCTTCTCTCCTATCAAACAACTATTGTCCTTGTCTGTCCTCCTTTTTTTATTAGAGTAATCTTTGGGACTTATACGACCTTATTGTGTTTCAAGTGCCATAAAAGGCTTCTTACTCAAACTAAGAATACCCTAAACCGTTTCCAGAACTCTGCTCTGAATGACTGTTATTGTTTTGATTTGCTTCTTCCCTTATCCAAACTAAATGAAGCTTTCCTTTCATGAACTGCAGCCAGCACCAGTGACTGTCCCCCACCCGAGCGCCTTCAAAACACCCCTGGCCGCTCCCGTCAGCTCCCAGCAGAACAACTCCACCGCCGCTGTCCCCGCCCCGGCAGCTGTGGCCAAACCCTCGTCGGGCTTTGACCTCTTGGGAGACCTGGGCGGTGACCCTTTCGCCTCCAACGTTCCCGCCACCTCTGGGAGCGCCGATGGTGAGTGGTTTTATATATTAGATATTTATATATATATGTATATTTTTGCTGTGATTGCTGATAAGAGCAACTACTAAAGAGATAAAGGGTGAATTGGAAGAGAGGAAATAATGGTTTATAAGAAGAATGTTGAGAGTTTCATGGAAGAAAAGAAAACAAATAAGTCTGTGCTTTGTACAGCCTATTTGCAGTGATGCCCACTGGAGCCAAAATGAAAGAGGCAAAATGCTTTTTTTATTTTTACCCAGTTGCTGTCTTGGGAGTCTTGATTATCTCACTGTATCCAAAAAGATTTATGGAAAAAGATGAAGAGGCAGGCCTAGAGCATATTTACTGTCTCTATTCTTTGACAATTGGAAATATTCCGATAATGCAACATTTCTGAAGATAATTTAAGATATTGGACTGAAAGAAGAGGAATGGTGTCTAATTCTGTCTCTGCACAAAACAAAACAAAGATTCTTTCAGAACGATTTTTGATAAATTTTTTTCAAATTAAATACGAACTGAATTTTGTCTTTGAAGATTGCTCTCTTGCACCTTTTGAACGGAGAGATATTGAAGTACCTACACACTCACAAAGTGTGAAGTTCACCTTTAAAGTGACTTGGATTTGTCTTATCCCTTCATTCTTGTGTCTTATTTTTAGGGGGAAGGGGAGGAGGGGTGCTTTTTTTCTTCTTTTGTATTTCATTTTTTGTTATCCTTTTCTTCTTCGCTCTTCTTTATCTATAGACCACTGCTCCACACACCTCTCAGGCTCACTATGTTTATCTGTCTTCCCCTTGCAGGAGGTTTCGCCGACTTCAGCAACTTTAACAGCTTCAGCACAGCTCCCCCACAGCCAACAGCCACAGCACCTGTGCCCCAGGCACAGCCTCCACCAGCAGCCTTTCCGATATCAAACAGTGAGTACGCTCCATTCGTTTTATCATGTGCCCAGTCAGAATGAGGTGTATGATATGTCGCTGAATTTGACCGAAGTTAGAAAGAAAACTCAAATCTGGTACCAATCTTGAATTTGGCAAGAACTGAAAATATGGTAATATTTTCTATGGAAAGACTTTTTTTTTCAAAGCCAAATTTCCATCTATCATTATTCAGCTTCCGGACGTCATTTGGACTTAACTTACTGAGAGCGGTTTAACACCTATTTAGTTCTTAATTCCATCTCTGACGTTTTTTAAAAGTGTTCCACAAGTGATTTTCTTGTGTCAGTAGGCTTGTTTGCCCACTCAGTTTTTCCTTTACGGGCGGTTAGAGGGTACCACTGATAGGTTCTAAACTTCGTTTCTTTCCCTCTCTTGTTCCCTGTGCTGGAGGACCCATCACTGTTTGGATGTTTTTCTGTTTACTCAAACTGAATGGAATTTTTTCTGTATTTCTATTTTGTGAATAAATGTTTTGTTGTCATAGTGACTCATGGGCATGGCTTAATGTATTGATGTCTTGGTGATTCACAGCTTAATATTTTATTGCCATGGTGACTCATGGCTTAATGTGTTTCCCTGTTGATTCACAGTAGACAGCTAGCTACAGTCAAAGCTGCTCTAATGGCCACCTGTCCAATACAATCACCTGTACAAAGGACCACTTCCCACTTCCCCCTTGCATTTTGTTCACATTATAATGGCACTGTCCTAAACATCCAGTCTAAGACAATCACTTTATCTCCTCGACAATGGGTGGCCGTTTTGGATAATTTTGACTGTATTTTCACTAGGCAACTTATTCTATACATTCCTTCTACTCCTTCATTTTCTCTTATATTATCTTGCCCATACCCTCAACTAAGTGGGTGGTTGGCGGGTGCTCTGCTATGGTTTGCTTCTTCTTTCCTATCAAACATCTATCATCCTTATGTCTGCTCCTTCTCTTTTGTGTCTCTTGTAACACCTCTAATCTTTGGCACTTATGTGACCTTATTGTGTTGCAAGTGCTGTAAAACACTTACTAAAAACTAAAGCAGACCGTTAACTAATCCTCCTCGTCCCCTCCATCCCCCTCAGCTCCTCTCCAGCCCATGGGCACAGGCCTGACCCCAACCTCTAGCAACACACCGGCTGCCGCCCCAGCCCCTGCCCCACAAAGCCACACGGCGGCCTCTTTTTCGGCCATCAGCGACAAGTATGCAGCCCTGGCTGATCTTGACAGTGCTTTCAGTGCCCCCACCACCACGGCCACGGCCATCAATTGGGGCGGCCCAGAGGGTGGGGCCATTAACTGGGGTGGGAGCAGTAGCAGCAGTGCTCCTGTCAGTGAGTATCTAGGTCCTTTTGTGATTGGGGTTGTTTTTTTGGTTTTTTTAATGGTATGGGTTAAGATTGCCCTTTTAGACATGGTGCTAGAGACCAAATGGAACAAAAAGAAGATGTAGACTGACTGTCAGTTATGGAAGTCCGATCAGAGATGAGTTAACCACCAAGGGCCTGGATGCGTGTCCAAACTGGAGGAAATGGCCAGGGACAGACAGACAAGTATCACTGTGGCGTCAACTGCTCTCTGCTTTGTGCATTTGTTGATACAGAAAGTGGGAGGGGTTAAAATGGTGAGATCAAGAAAAGAAGATGGTGGTGAATTGGGCTCACTTTAAACAAGCCACCTCATAATGTGACATGGCAAAGCTTAAGATAAAATCCTTGAGTAAGGAAGAAGAAAGAAAGGCTGAGTTCCACCAGGGAGGCAGCTCTCAGATCAGTGGTACACAGGTGGCAGGAGGTGGAGAGGATCACTCAGAACAGAGATTGATGGAGAACTCTTCGTGGCAGCTTTCATCCTATAAAAGGGTGAATAAAGCAGAGAGAGAGAGAAAGAGAGAGAGAGAGAGAGGAAGATGGGTTGGATGCCCGTTTCAACACTATTAGGATATATACAAGAGTTGAGACGTCTGAATTTGACATTCATTTCCTATATGACAGAGCAAAGCAAGTGGATGGGGTTCCTTTAAAACTCCCCAGACAATTCAACTGTTGCGTGTTCAAACCAGGATGGTCCACTCCATAGCCCAGTATGATACTGAGTAAGCTAATGGTGCACCATTACATCATCTTTGCACCAATGGGCTTGTGGATAAAAAAGTGTTAAAAAAAAGATGCTTCCCTGTGGATCTCTCAAGCCCTCCTATCGGTGGATAACTGCTTTTGTATGACAATTTAATTAGCAGCAAGTGGACTTATGAATTAATTCAGTTTATAATGTGTAATCCTTGTTTTAATTCACCAGAAATTGTTCTACTGATAGCTTGTGTGTTATGTAATGTGATGTTTTAATGATTGTCTATTGTACTGTTGCATGGATTGTATTTCAAAATCTGAAAAACTTAAAACTCCCGAATTTAATTACCACTTACCATTGGGTGGTTGGCGTGTGCTCTGGTGTGGTTTGCTCCTTGTTTCCTATCGAACATCCATCGTCCTGATCTCTCCTTCTTTTTTGGTGTTTGTTACTCTCTTGTAACACTTCTAATCTTCGGCACTTGTATGACCTAATTGTGTTGCAAGTGCTGTAAAACTCCTACTAAAGCAAATGGCCGCTTACCTTCTTTCTTTAGGCACTCCATCGAGCGGTGCTGGAGTCAGCTGGAGTGGTGGCAGTGCTGGTGCAGTGCCCATCAACTGGAACAATGCGGGTGCGGGAACCATGGGTTCGAGCCCCGTCTCCCAAGGCTTTGGTGCGCCACCAGCAGGTGTGTAGCTGTTTTTTTTGGTTGGTTTTTTTCCTCCTTTAGCTACAAGTCTACTTAAGTATATTTTGAAAGTGTTAATGTGTCTCCCAATGTCATTGATTAACTCCTGAACCCAGTCCTTATGGGGTTTTCTGGATGCCATTGTTTTTTGGGTTTGTTTTTTTCCCCAGCTCATTATCTTTATGTGAGTGGTTAGAAGGCATCAGTTGTAGGTCTTGTCCCTCTGGTGTTTCTGTCTGTCTGTCTGTCTGTCTGTCTGTCTGTCTGTCTGTCTGTCTGTCTGTCTGTCTGTCTGTCTGTCTGTCTGTCTGTCTTGCTCAATCCCAGCCCCAAATGGTCGTTTTTGTCTTGATTTAGTTTTCTTTACTAGAAACAACCATATCTTTGTTAGTCTTCCGTGCCCAAAGTTTTTATTAATAAGCACTGAGATGAAAAGTGTGTAAAAAGATAAGCATTTTGTCTTGCTGATTTAAACGAATGAACCAGTTATTATGGTACTGCTGAACACTTTTTCTAGGCTTATTTAACAACAGTAAAAAATAAATAAATGGCAGACACTAATGCCATTGTGTTTGTTGTATTTTGCATGTCAGTTTTTATTACTAGTTAGGATTTTATGATTGTAACGTTGGTCAAATTCAAATGAGACTGGAAAAAACATACGCTAGTTTTGATGATGATTAGATAAAAGATGTATAACACTATTAAGTTTTGTAGTTCTCTGTTAAATGATAAAAATATGAGCATCTGTGGTGTAGTGGTTCGGGCCCTAGAGCTGTCGAAATGCAAAAGGAGTGTTTTTGATTCACAAGTGGGGAGGTTATTTTTTCAGTCATCTCCGTCTGCCTACTTTGATGCTTTATCCCATCCCACCCAACCCAGGTTGGTCCTGATTGATAGGGTAAAAACTGCTGGCTTCCTAATTTAAATGATCTAAATTGTGTTGATGAGTGCATTAAAATTTTACCCCCAAAAAATACAAATCTGGCACGACTTGGTGGAATCAGGCGCTCGTCAAAATAATGAAAGTCAAGAAGCTGGCTTTTTTCCGCAGATTTTGAAATTTTTATAGAATTTTTGTTTTTGGCTCAACACCTTTCATGCCCATTCAAGAACACATTTCTGTGTCGATTTTACAGAAAAATGTTGATGAAAGGCATAAAAGATGTAAATTTTCAGTTTCCGCGGACTCAAGCTAAGGAAATAGCTCATCTTTGGCGGCCATTTTCTCGCTAGTTTTACCTCTGTAACCAGGCGACCCCCACCTCCTACAATCGCTAATATCTTGACTTTTTTTCAAGATAAACAGATATTTTTTTCCATCAAAAGCAAGGCTAATGGACAGGCTTTAAGATGATACCAATAACTCTATATGCCCTAAAATTGACGAGCGCCTGATTCCACCGTGTTGTGACACAAACGTATTTTTTTTTGTGCCCGAAGTCTAGCTGTGGGAAATCTAAATGAGAATAAGTGACAAGTGAACTGAGGGATTTGATTACACAGGAAATGCCAAGTGCTGTAATTGAGCGTTGTCGTAAACAATGGAATATTGTATGTGATTCATCCTGGTGAAAATCAGGTGCTCTGATAATTCTAAATAATGAATTCAAAGAAACAGGCGTATTCCTGCCCATTTTACAATTTTTTTACCTAATATTTTTTGTTTTTTTGCTCAGCACTTTTTATTTCCTTGTGAAAACACATTTCTGTGTCGATTTTACTGAAAATATTGATCAAAAGCACAAAATTCAAGGATACTCAAGCTTTGGAAATCCCCAAACTTTGGTGGCCATTCATTTCTCACTAATTTTACATCTGACACCAGGTGACCCCCACCTCCTTCAATAGCAAATATCTTGACTTCTATTCAAGATAGATGGGAATTTTTTTTAAAACCCTGCAAAACAAATGAACAAGCTTTAAGATGGTACCAACAACTCCACAATCCCAAAAATTGATGAGCGCCTGATTCCACCGCGTTGTGACACATATTGCGAAGAATGCGATGATGGCAGTAGTAAAAGATCTCAGTGCTGGGACGTGTTGTGTCAGTAGTTACTTCTTGATGATCTTTGATGCTCTTCCTTTACCTCCTCACAAAGGACGTTTTGTGAATTTTAACGGTCTGAGAATAAGCTGTGTTATGTGGATTCTATACTTAAAAGCTGACTTGCTGTTAGAACTTAGAAGTAGGCAAACACTTCATGTGAGAAAGTCAGTCCGATATTTGCATTCTTCGAATTAAACATTGCTTTAGTGGTTGTGGCCAGCAATACTATATGCAGTATTCTTCAACATACACTTCTTGTTTTAGTAAAAGTGGTGGGGGGTTGAGATTTGGATGATTTCATTTGTCACTAACTGCCATGTCAAACGTTTGTCTACTGTGTTCAGGGAAACCAGGCAACCCTTTCTTAAAACCAATGGGTAAAGTGTGCATGTTGATAAAGTCTTTTTATAATTAACTCCGTTCCGTTCTTGACGGTCCTATTATTTGCTATATAATAGCATTTGTTTTATACCTTTCTTGCATGATTTCTGAATTCTATTTTGAAAGTTGCTACCCGTACTCAACAAGCATGCTAGTGTGCATAACAGCTGAAAAACTTTGAGGAACTAGAAGGGCTTGCTATAACCTGTATAGTGTTTCAGATATGCTGTTTATTCTACGAATCCCTAACTATTTGTATCTTGTGCAACAAGGTATGTCTTTGCTTTTAAAGAATCTCTTTTATTTATTTTTTTTTTTAAATGCACGGGAGAGAGAGTGTATGTGTGTGTGTGTGTGTGTGTGTGTGAGCGTTTGTGTTTGTATGTTTGTGTGTGTACGTCTGTTTTGGCGAGTTACCATGCCACAGACTGAAAGCGGAGAGTCTTTGTATAACCAGCTTTGCTACAACCGTTTTATTCTTCTGCTTGAATGTAAGAAAGCTGTTTTCCATTGTACCTTAAATTTTTTTGTTCTGATTTTCGTACTTGAATTAGCTGGCTGTTTTTGGAGCCGTATGTAGATTTCACTCTTCAGTCTTCTTTGCAGAACCAGTACTAATGCAAAAGCAGCACATTCCAAATATCTGCTTTAACCCATTTTCAAAACCTTTTCTTCACTACGCAAGTAACA
>NW_004797798.1:526355-557218 GCF_000002075.1 Aplysia californica
CGCGACAAACCTCAACCAAGAGATCTTGAAGAACTATTATTATGTTCCCTGCTTCTGTTCCTTTGAAAATTTTTGGATGGGATGACATGAATAATTTTCTCTGAATTTCAAAATAGACTTGTGTAACCTTTTGTGCTGGTTGTGACTGTTCTGCCTACTCAATTGTTGTCTTGAGCTCTTCTGATGCCGGAAGCATGTTTGTGAACTCAATGATCTGCTGCCATGCAGTCTTGTCTGCAACATTGTCTTTTCGGTCTGTGTTGATGTACTTAGGAGCAGACTTTCACATGGGCAGTTAACAGTCAGGGGCTATGATGTGGTTTTGCTCCTTATTTCCTATCAAACATGTATCGTCCTTGTCTCTCCTCCTTCTCTTCTTTGTATGTTACTCTCTAGTAACACCTTTAATCTTCTGCACTTGTATGACCTATTTGTGTTGCAAGTGCTGTAAAACTCTTACGAAAAACTAAACATTTTCATTGTTTTTGAGTTTGGTTACCAGTTTGTGTTACACAGTTCGCCAGGGGAGCTCTCTTGAGGGGGAAACATTTTGGTTGCAATCCATTTCGTGACGTTTTATTTATAGCTACTAAATGTAAGTCTAGCCTTGGCTGGGCTGGTAGCAAAATGAATTATTGTTTGGCGACTTTATTAGCATCAGTGTTTGTACCTTTGATGTTGGAGAGTTATTGTTGTTTGTCCTTGTATTTGATTTTGAGTCTTCATATGCAGCAACTTGTATTTTTTACTGGCATTGCTTCTGAGAGCCTACTTTCTCTTACATGGCCTGCAACTGTGTTGAAAAGAAAAGAAAACCCTCAACTTCAGCATAACTTTGTATGCCTGCTACTCCTTATTTCTTATTTCTGTAGACCCAGGACAGGACACTATAACTTGATTCTGTACTAACCTAACCTTGATTGATTAAGATGAAATTCTTCTTTTTCCCCGGAAAATAATATGAGAACAAAGTTCTGCCTGCAGATTTCTTTTTAAATCTGTTAATTTTTTAGAAACAAAGACAAATAAAGTTTGCTTCTGCGTCCCTTCTTTGGGTCAGTAAATATGTGACTGTGGTTGAGAAAAGGCAGCTCTTCTGTGAATTAGGATCTGGGAAAAATGTACTTTGTTAAGGAGTATGCTTTGTCAAGAGTGCATACTCGTTAAGTTTTACTGTTTGTGCGTAGAAGGGGCTACCAGTGTATTTTGTGCATTGTCGTGCTTCTGTGGAATGTTTTGAGATTTGACGAATCGTCAGATGCTCTTTCCCATGCCTGCCCATATAATTTTTGGGAATCTTTTGAGCTGAGAAGCCTTGTAGTGTAATATTTGGTTCATATTTTATGCCTGATGTGAAATATTAAAAGCATGTTTCTGAGTGTGCTATCAAAGGAAAGACAATAAGGTTGTCACCATCTTATACAGTTATGATTTATAACCAAATCAAAAGCAAAGCTTGGTTTTATTCCAAAGTGTTATATGTCAATCTGTAATTTCTCTCACAAAAGGATGAGGGTTCATGTCCTGAATTTTTAGTAGAAAGATATTGTCATAGTAGTAGTATGTGAGATGTACTTTAGATTGGTAGAACGTGTCTCTTGAGTAACCTTACATCGTTGAAAGGGGTATTAAATCAATTCAGCTGCAAAATGGCTCAGTTCTATAACTTTGTCGTTGAGGTCTAATTGTGTTCCTTCTCTCTGTTTCCCCCCTCATCAGCTAACCCATTTGGAGAAGTTTGTGTGTGTGTGTGTGTGTGTGTGTGTGTGTGTGTATGTGTGTGTGTGTGTGTGTGTGTTTATTTGTTTATGTTTGTGTTCCTGGAAAGCAGTTTAGCTCTGGTGTACGTTTTTGTCACTCACCTCCTCTAATTGTGTCCCCCTCTTCTCTTCTTCGTCCTTGCTCAGCCAACCCGTTTGGAGGCGCCACCAGTAACCCAGGGATGCCCCCAGCCTTCTCCAGCGCGGCCCCCAACTCCACGGTCAACCCGTTCGGGGCGCCCAACTCGATGGGCGGTCTGGGCGGCCAGTTCTCCCAGGCGGGCGGCGTCGGCATGCCCACGTCCTCGGTGGCCCCGGGGTTCGGGGCTCAGTTCCCGCCGCAGGCTGCCACTTCAGGTTTCGCCCAGTTCCCTCCCATGCAGAATGGGGGGTTTGGCATGACGCCCGTCTCGGCAGGGGGTGCCTTCGCCGGTGCTGCGCCGGGCGCGTTCCCTCAGCAGCAGCAGCAGCAGCAGCAGTTCATGATGCCCGCAGCACAGCAGCAGCAAGCGGGCTGGGGAGTGCCTGGTCAGATGCCTGCAGGGGGTCAGCCTGTGGCCAACCCTTTCATGGTAAGTTGTACCAGACGTTGAACTCTCTCTCTCTCTCTCTCTGCTTATTACTTTCTTGTCCCTCTTTTGTTGTTGACTGTCAGTTTCAGTGGGTGGTTGGCGGGTGCTCTGGTGTGGTTTGCTCCTTCTTTCCTATCAAACATCTGTAGTCTTTATAGCTCCTTCTTTTTGTGTTTGTTACTCTCTTGTAACACCTCTAATCTTTGACATTTATTTGACCTTATTGTGTTGCAAGTGCTGCTAATCTCTTACGAAAACTAAATACTTTTTTTCTTTGCATCCTTTATTTCTGTCTGTCTGTCTGTCTGTTTCTTTTTCGCCGCTCTAAATGATGTGCTTTTCTTTACAGTTTACAGCGATGCCATTTTTGTTTTTTCCCCCCTAATTTTTACTAGAAGAACACTTACTATTCTAAGCATTTCTCTTCTGTATTATTTTATCTCTATATCAATTCTCTTTATGTTTGCTAATGTTGATGTGCAAGAAAGTGGGAAGACATGGAAGTGGGTGGTTGGCAGGCGGGTGCTCTGGTGTGGTTTGCTCCTTCTTTACTATCAAACATCTGTCGTCCTTATCTGCCCTTCTTCTTTTTTATGTTTGTTACTCTCTTGTAACACCTCTAATCTTCTGGCGCTCATATGACCTTATGCAGTTGCGAGCGCCGTAATACCTCTATTAAAACTAAACTAAAGACTAAGACATGGAATGTTATCAAGAGCCTAGTTCAGGATAAAAGGAAAGGTGGAAAGTGTTTGTTCGTGCCCTATACCCTGATCCAGGGTGAGAAAAGCAATGATGATGATGATGTTTGCAAATGCAACCTTGCAAATTTTCAGTTAATTTCACAAAATCCCAGTGGCAACCCTGTCTTTACCCCGATCTCGATCGTTTCATCCACAGAGCACAGCCATGCAGCAGCAGGTCCCCCCGCCCAGTGGTTCGACGAACCCTTTCTTGTGACGACCCTGCCCCCGCCCCAAGCTATCCCTCGCCTGACTAAAGTATGAACACACTACAGATATATTATATATATATATAAACACAGCTAGCTCCACTGTTGGCAGGAGTAAACCATCTCGACAACAGGACTATAGAGTCACACTACTCTCTTCTCATTTCACATTTTCTCTCTCATCATCGTTTTTTTAGTTGGGTTTTTTTTTCCCGCTAATCACATCAACAAGACGTATTTCTCACACATCACCTTTACACCTGTTCATCAATCACCCTCTTTCTCTCTATCTCTCTCTGGCTCACACACACACACACATCACACTCTCCTCCACTCTCTTCTCTCCTCTCCTCCCTACCCCCCCGCCCACCCCCATCCCAACTTTCTCTCTCTCCCTCTTTATTCAAATTTTTTTGCTCGTTTTTGTCTCACAAAATTCAGTTCATCTGTCCTGTTCTGTCTACCTTTAATTCGTTTTCCTCTCCATCTCACTTTTCCCCGTTTTTCTCACTCCATCCAATCTGTCTCTTTTTCTTTGACTTCCTTTTAAAACAAATCTCTTTTTCTTTTTCTCTCCCCTTCTCCCCATTCCTGTTTTTTTCTGTGTGTTCATTTCTTTAAAAATTCCGTTCTGCTCTTTTTCTGACACCTGTCTTCTGTAAAAATTTTAACCACTGTCTGTTTTGTATCATGCTGATCTCTCCTACTTGCATTTCTTTTTGTTTTTACTTATGGATCTGCAATTCCCCCCCCCCCCCCCCCCTTTTTTTTTTGCTGACTTCTTCTTTTTTTTTTTGCTGACTTCTTCTTTTTTTTTTTTTTAAATCTCACAAATCACACTTCAACACATCTGCACCGCAAACATGTGAACACACTTGTACATATGCACACACACAAACACTCATTTGCCTCCTGTGATTTCTGATGGAATTTTTTTGTTTCTATATCTCTGTTTCTGTTTTGCCCCCCCCACTGTGGTGGTAACAGTTGCGCACAAAGCGATGAATACACTCGTACACCCAGAAGTGGACATTTTACTGTTGTGGCAGTGCCAGTACACTTTTGTCTTGTTTTAAGAGTCAAGCGTTGCCAGTCTCTCTCTCTCTCTCTCTCTCTCTCTCTCTCTCTCTCTCTCCGTTTTCTTTTAATTTATACGGCTTTTTATAGAACTGGTTGAGGAAACCACTGTATATTATTTGATTCTTCTGTTGTCGCCATGGCCTTTGTTTAGGCGAAATGAATTGAAACAGAACAAATTGGCTGTCTGCTGTCGTTTGAAGCTTTATTTAGTATGTTATGCAGAGCATGTGTTTGCTTTTCATGGTTTAAAAAAAAATATGATTCTTTATATTTTCTTTCCCCTCAAAATGTATAGAAACATGCTTTGGACATGTATAAATTCCACTGGTTGCTGTCCCTGCTATGAATCTAGAGGAGAGGAAATATCAAAAGTTGTTTGTTTCTTTCTGCTCACTTTTCTTTTCTCATGGACATACAGCAACTCGATGTTTTTTTGTTTTTTTTTGGGGTGGAAGGGGTTATTGTTTTGTTTTTTCTTCTCGTTTACACCATATTTAATTGTGTTTGTTGAACAATTCATGTAGTGCCTGCCTGAATGCCGGGGTATGGGGGGGGGGGGGGGGGGGTCACTGGGATATGTTATGACTGGTTGCATCTTTTCACTCGTTGTTATATTTGTGTGTGAAGAACTGAGGAGCATAAGTTGTTTAAACAGATGGGTATGGATATGCAAGTGTTCTGTGTATTTTCTGTGTTGCAAGTATAAGTCTTGTGTGATAAGCGGTGGCGGTTGAAGGGGAGGGGGATTTGGTGTCGACATGTCGTTTGTTGTTTTTTCTTCTTTTTTTTTTTGTGGTCTTTTTGCACTCAGCTGAATTGTCTATCAAACCATGAGATAAGAGATACCCTGTAAAGCTTTGAAAAACCAAAATGTTTGTTTTGGCAAAACCAAGGGTGAGCAGGGATATGGGATGACTGTTGTTATGCTTCTTATATTTAGTCACAGACTTTGTGGCCAAAGTATCTTTGCTGAGCGCAGTTTGTTCCTCTAACGGAAATTGTTTGAACAAATTAAAGTCGGAAAGTTCTTGTCTTGTCAGCCTCTCTTTTGGCTGATGACTGTGGTTGGCACCAACAGAGAAGAGTTAAACGGTATGAACCATTTGCAGTTCTGACAAGTTCTATTGATATTGTCATCAGGGAAATTGAATATATATATGTGAGGCAGCGTAGTGGAATCAGGCTCTCGTCAAAATAATCAAAGTGAAGAAACTTGCATTTTTCCTCAGGTTTGTGAATTTTTATCAAATTTTTGTTTTTTGGCTCAACACCTTTCATGCCTTTTAAAGAACTAATTTCTGAGAGGATTTTTCTGAAAAACGTTGATTAAAAGTACACAAAATGTAAATTTTCTGTTACCAACGACTCTTTTAAGCTAAGAAAATAAGTAATTTTTGGAAGCCGTTATCTCACTAATTTTACCTCTGAAAATAGGTAACCCCACCTCCTTCATTTGCAAATATCTCGACTTGTATTCAAGATAAATGGATATTTTTTTCATCCAAATAAAGACAAGTGAACAAGCTTTAAGATGATACCAATAACTCTTCGTGCCCAAAAATTGACGGGAGCCTGATTCCACCACGCTGCGTCACATGATATATATTTATGAAAGCTCTTCTTACTGACTTTAACTTTAAGAAAATGGGGAGATGAGCTCAATTCATGGTTGAAATTTACTCTATGTAAAGTATTATTTGTTGTTCTCTCAATGTTTGTGAGAGTGGGGAAGGAGAATGGGAGCTTTTTGTAGGAGGTAGCGGCACATTTTTTGTAGGAAATAGCACTTTTTTTGTGTAGGTAATGGCACTTTAAAAAAATCATCATAAGTAGATCGGTTTTGCTTTAAGTGGTGTCCAGTAACAATATTATATATCATCATCATCATTGCCTGAGCTTGTTTGCCTGCAGTTCATCTCTTTTATGAACTCCCATAAGTGCATAAGCATCTGTACAAAGACTTATGTCTCTCACTTTCTTTTTACTGCACTCTCTTTGCCTGGCTTCGCTTTATTTGCTCCGTCATTGCTTCTGTCCTGTCGTTCACAGTCACATTTTCACTCCTCTGTTTGCATTTAGATATATATGAATATATAAATAAATCTATCTATATGAATATTTAACCATTATTGTATATCACCCTTCCGTGTTACGGAAATGCATCGTTTGTCAAATAATACAATTCGTGGTTTGCATGATGTGCATTTTATCCATGAACACATTGATAATACACTACTTGTAATAACTTTTATGCATTCTTAGGACCTGGAAATACTTTTGTTATTATGGTACATGCATGCTGCATGGAAACAGATATTTTGTTGAAGATCTTGCTAAGATATTGTATTTTGTCATTGCTGCTAGTGTGGGCAGTGTGAAAAGATTCTATATTTGTGAACTTACGTGACAGTGTGACTGGCTTTGTGTGAGTATGCAGTTGGTACAGCAGTTGCTATGAATTAAGTCTCTCACCAGAGTGTGTTGATTGAATGCAGGGCTCTTCAAAATGCACATCCGTTCCCAGTCCTGTATCACAAGTCCATTTTGCCTGGTTTGTAGTACAGGTTCACAATATATTGTTAAAAAACTGAGAAATGAAGAGTCATTCTGAAAATAATGGGCTGTCAAATTATAATGGTATTGTGTGAAAACGGAGCGTAGGATATGATCAAACAAGTTTGAAGAGCTTTGTGAGTGTGTGTGTGAGTAAGTGTGTGTGTTTGTGTGTGTGTGTGTACAGGCAAAAAGATTGTAATGTATCCAAGAAAGAGAGTCATAGTTGGAGAAAGAGCCTTTCTGTATTTATTGTATATCACTTCTGTGCATGCATTCCAACTGTTTACTATCAAGGTCAGTTCTCTGTGGCGCTGACTCCTGTTATTTCTAACTCCCTCTCCCATGTTATCTACTTTGTATCGTAATTGCAGAATGTTTTACTACCTGTCAAAGTAAGGTGCACCTTGCTGAGGAGATAATATCACTTACTGAAAATGAAGGTGAATTTCTAGTGTCAGTTGATTTGATGATTTATTATGATTTGTTTGCTCATTGTTTAAAGGAGTACTCTTACCGGCATCTGTAGGGTAGTGGTTACGGTCAGGCTTTTCGCTCTCGCATGCAGGAGACATATGAGTTTTATTCTCATGTTGGGAACTTTTTTTTATTGAGTACCGTATCTGCGTCGGTCTACTGGGATGTTGTATCCCTCTCAGCCTTGGTTGGCCCTGGCAGAAACAGCCCGCTTCCTAAATGATCTAGAACTGAGCTGATGGGGTTTAAAACACAAAATTTGAGAGAGTACCCTCAATTCCTCTTGAAAATGTCTACGCTGTAGAAAAGTAAACCCAAAACATGAATGCAGAATTTAACACTTTTTTAGTTGCAGTAATCTGTGTAAGTTTACAGTGCGCAGCAAGAAGAGCCTTATTTTGACGAGCAGGGAGACATATGTTTTTGAAAGAAAAAATGAAAGAAGGCATTTTTTTCCCTTAAACTACTGTTGTTGGTACAGTACAGGCTGGGAGGTTGTGACCAATAGTTGTTGATGTGTAGCTGGTGATGTTTTGTGGATTATATGCCAAGTATGATATAATTTGAGTTCAGTGGAGTTCTCTCTTTGATATATTTATAATAAACTCACACACTTACAATGGAAACTTTGGAAAGAAAAACCCGAAGCTTCTGATTCAATATTCGCTTTTGTTTCTTTCTGTGGTTGGATATCATTTCCTGTGTTGTTAAAGTTAACGGGGAAATCAGGTTTTTATCATGAAGTGTTTTATAAGCAGACTCCACTGCGTAGTTTTGAGCAATAGGCACTTTTTCCCCCCCTTTCTCCCACATGTAGCACATTTCTATGGCTTTGACTTTGATATTGTATGTTGCCAGTGCTTGGAGACCAGGTGAACTCGGAGACAAGTCCCAGAAGTCTTTGTCCCAGAGAAAACAAATGGTTGTGTGTGTGTGCGTGTGTGCGTGTGTGTTTGTGCGTGTGTGTTTGTGCGTGTGTGTGTGAGCGAGAGAGAGAGAGAGAGAGAGAGAGAGAGAGAGAGAGAGAGAGAGAACATTCACACGTGTGTTGTGCTAGTGTCAAACAGCATAAGAAAATGTGAAATCATCACGAATCTGGGTGTCTGGTGTGCTGGAAGTGTAGAAAGATTACTCAGGTGAATGTGTATGTTTGCGTGTTTACTTGTGAGAGAGAGAGAGAGAGAGATAGAGAGAGGAGAGAGAGATATAGAGAGAGAGAGGAGAGAGAGAGAGAGAGAGTTGCAAAGATTCTTGCAGGGAAAAATATGAAAATGGAGGGGACTTTGCTCAATATTATTATAATGATCTGTCTTTTGTCAGAGCTTTAGAATTGGATTGAAAGTGTTTTGGTTGATCCAATGATGAAATCTTGCGTATCTCTCACCCCCTCCTCCTGTATTGACATAGATAGAAGAAGCCACTTGTGGCACACTCTTCAAGGCACAAAGTTCATGTTGTTCGTTTCACAAAGTGGGATATTGACCACTTGTTGACTTGTCTGCATAGAGGGAAGAAAAAGAAATGCAGTTAAATACTCCAGTACAAAGAACGTCACACATGAACGCTTTTGATCTTCTCTTCATGTCCAGCATCTTAGAAAGGAATGAGTTAGTCTGGGGATGTTTATTAAGATTTAGAGTTTTGAAAGCTTTGGAGATCTACAGATTCTTCATATATGTGTAGTACATTCGTAATAATAAAATAGCCTGCCTATTCTATACATTGTAGAAATGTTTGTACCCTTTCTTGTAGGGAAGAGAGAAAGCAGGTTTCATCTTTGGGTTGACGATATGAAGTGGAAAAAGTTTGGAAGAGGTAAAAATGTGGAAAGAGATCAGGAGAGAAAGAGAAAGAATACACGATGGATTTCTAGAGCTTTGGTCAATATTTTCTGCACTCTGTCGCACCTTGGAAGGTCGTTGTCTTTTATCTTTGCTATCAATACAGCTTTGATTCACCGCAATGCTGGCTAGTAGTATTGGTGGAATCAAGGATGCAAGAGAAAAGTCTGAGAAAGATGATTGTGTGTGTGCATGTGATGGGGGGTATCTTTCACTAACAGAAAGTGCAATACATGTATCATGGAATAGAAATTGTAATAAACTGATGTGTTGATAAACCAAGAAATTTGAACCTAGTTTTGTTTTTTCATTAAAATTTGTTGGTTTATTTTTTTGTTCTTTGTTTTGTTTTGTCTTGGTGGACACACGCTGTGGTCTGCACTTTCTGCTTCTTCTTAATATCATTGTCTGTTCCAAGGGAAATGATTGGTGTCTGTGATGTAAAGATTAGTCACCATTTCACCAAAGTGGATGGTTGGCGGGTGCTCTCGTGTGCTCTCTTCTTTCCTATCAAACATCTATTGTCCTTATCTCCCCTTCTTCTTTTATTTTTATGTTTGTTACTCTCTTGTTGTAACACCTCTGATCTTCTGGCGCTCACATGACCATGCAGTTGTGAGTGCCGTAAAACCTATACTAAAACTAAAGCATTTCACCAAATGGCTCAAGTTTGATTCTTGAGTGAGGAAGTGTATTTAATCCAGCTGCTATGCCAGGACACTGTGACCAACTGGGCCCAGGTTGACCCTGACAGACAGGGTCTAAGCTGCCCATCTCCTAAATAAATCAAAACTGTGTTGATAGAGCTTAACTTGAAAATAGAGCTTAACTTGAAACATCCACGACCAATCAAATACAGTGGAAAACATACATAACAGGCCCGGTAATAACAACAGGAATCCGGTAATAACATGGCTTTTTTAAATCCGCGTTTTTTCCTACTCTTTGTCTCTATTAAAAGTTATCGGCATGAACAGGGCCTCATCGGAGCCCAATCTGTTATAGCTATTGATTTGCAACTATCTGGTTCTAAGTAACCATGTTGGGCTGTGCGATTTTGAGGAAGTAAAACTTTCATCAGTGCTTCAAAGTGAAAGTCACCATTCATTCACACTATTTCAATTTGAATGTTGCGTGGTAATATCTGGTCTAGAGTGATATTTGCAGTTCTTGTAAGAAAAAAGACATAATATTGCTTTGTTGACAAACTTCTCCTGTTAATGAGCCACTGTTCAACAAAGTGTAAAGCTTGTGTCCAGGTGACTGGTGAGTGCTCTGGTATGGTTTGCTCCTTCTTTCCTATCAAACATCTATCGTCCTTATCTCTCCTTCGTTTTTTTATGTTTGTTACTCTCTTGTAATACCTCTTAATCTTCTGGCGCTCATATGCTGTAGCAAGCGCCGTAAAACCTCTACTAAAAAACCCCAAAAAAACCCACTACTAGTAACACATGATCATCAGTACTTATAGCCTACATTTATGACCTTCTTGTGTTGCAACTGCCGTAAAACTTACTAAAGAAAGCTTGGGTGGTTGTGGGGTGCTATGGAGCGGTTTGCTCCTTCTCTTCTATCAAACATCTGTCGACCTTATCTCCCCTCCTCTTTTGTGCTCGTTACTCTCTTGAAACGCCTCTAATCTTTGGCACTTAATTATAAGACCTAATTGTGTTGAAAGTGCCGTAAAACTCATTCACTAAAACTAAAAAGAAAAGAAGTTTGACTGTAAGTCAGTGCTGTCTGAATTTCTCTCCCATCCTTTTCTGCAATATTTTGCTTGTAAACTGAGCTATTGAAATTATTTGTGTCTTGTCAGGCATCATCTAATGCTATGACACATTGGATGGTTGGAAGGTGCTCTGGTGTGGTTTGTGCCTTCTGTCCTATGAAACATCTTTTGTCCTTATCTCCCCTCCTTCTCTTTTGTGCTTATTACGTTCTTGTAACCATTCAAATCTTTGGCACGTTTACGAACTTATTGCGCTGCAAGTGCAGTAAAACTTTCACTAAAACTAATCTATTTTATACCACAATACATTCAGTCAACATTTGTTTCTAAAAAGTTCAGGAAGTCTATTTAGTTCACCAAACACAATATAATGCTCGAATGGAATTATATAAATTTATTAACAAGCTGAGTAAGCATATATATATTGACAGCGTAATAGTGTGATAAATGAAAGGCAACACATAAGGCAGTCTCAATTCTTATATAAATAAGTAACACAATTTTTTTAAAACCAAACAAATAATATATTCTTGACAAATATGTCTTCCATTTCCAAAATTACATATCATGCCAGGATGGTGGCAGGTGCACTGGTGTAGTATAATCTATCTTTCCTATCAAATTATATCCATCATCCCTATCTCAGTCCCTTTTTTAAAATGAATGTTACTCCTTAGTAACACCTCTAATATTGTCACTTATAATATGACCTGAAGCTGCAAGTGCTGTAAAACTCTTAAAGTCACTCAAACTAAATTGAACATTAGGTGTGATAAATTTTTCTATTACCAATGTTAAAAAAACCTCTTGTAACAACAGAGACAAGAGATGCCCACTAGTCTAAGAGGTTATCACGGAACGGCTGAGCTTCCAGCCTACCAAATGATCTTCATTTCTTTTGTCTGAGTAAATAGAGGCACACTGCACTTATTCTAGTAATGTATTTAGTGTTAGACACAAGCAATGATCATAAACAAGGGGAGGGCAAATAAGTAGGACCGACCAGTAGTGTCCTCCAACCACCCAGTTAAAATTATCAGCTAGGAAGCAAAGAATCCCATTTTTAATTAATAGACACTTATACAGTTGGGCACAGATAACACAAACACAAAAAAGTTAAAGTTATTGATAGCTCTTACATGTGGCCATTCCTTGCAATATCTGAACTGGACAATAAAGATGATTCATTTCTTATCTTATCTCTTTAATCAAATTTGTTATAGTCGGTTGATCCGAGTTATGAATTTGTTGAACACATCTGTCGATCCCCAAAGTGTTTGTGCTATCCGGGCCTGACAGTAGACCTGCTACACTAAGCATTAATGGAAGGCATTTAGAACAATTCGTTTGTTGTGTAACATATTAAAAACTGTAAAGAATAAAATATGACAACTTACTATTAGATTAAAATTTTTTGAAATGAAATAAAATACAGTTCAAAAGCAAAGTCTTCCATAAAATGTGATCTGTTATTTAAAAAAAGAAAAGTATGATAGCTACATTCATCTCTCAAACCCAAGTCACAATATCCATTCCTCTTCTTGAATAGATCTACACCAACAAGTAATTTAAAAAACATGGCAATTCAATTCAAACCAAATACATATATATATATTATGATGAATAATGATACCAAACAAGCAGCAGTATGCCAAAATGACTAACAGCAATAATATGCTAAGTATAATAATTTTTAAATAGAAAATAATACCCCCAAAAGCCCCCCAACAAAACAGGAACAATAAAAATAAAATATCAATTACACATCCATATATATGTGCTGATTAATTACTCTCACTCAGGGAAAGATGTATTTTGAACAGATCATCTTAAAAATTAAAATAAGGGTTCTAAAAGTAAAAGGCTACATGTTTGGTCAACCCTTCTATGCAGCTGTGAATACTGGACTATTTCAATTACCAAATATAGTGAAAATAAAATAGAAGAAACAGAAAAGTGGTTTCTCTGGAGGCTTGAGGATTTCATTGACAATGGCAAGAAATAAAAGGAGGACGTGGGATGCTCATTATTCAGAATAATTAGGAACGACAAATGCATTTTCTGAGACACTTGATACATCATAAAGGCTACTTTGAAAATCTTGCTCTCACTTGAAAAACAAAAGGCAAACGAGGCAGAGGTGGACCCAGAGAAACTTATTTGGAAAGCCTCCATTTTACTAGTGAGAGTTTTACATACATACTTGAAACAAAATTTGGTCATATGAGTGAGGAACATTAAAGGTATTACAAGCGAGTAACAAACGCACAAAAGAAGGAGGAGAGACTTGGAAAACCTGACCAGGTGGATGACGTATAAACTAGGGGATTATACAGGATTTTGAAAGCATCCATCCGAGCGGGGAAATGAATGAATAACCATGCTCGTCGATGTATGTTTCAGATCTTGCAATTCATGATACACGTAATGATACATGTATAGCCTATATATCACCATATTATGATATGTGTGTATGTGTGTGTTTGTGTGTGTGAGTGTGTGTGTGTACCTGCAGGCATTCATATATGTGTGTGTGTGTGCGTTCATGCGTGTGTGGGTGTGTTTGTATGTGTGTGTGTGTGTGTACCTGCAGGCGTTCATGCATGTGTGTGTGTGCATTCATGCGTGTGTGTGTGTGTAAGTGTGTGAGCGTGTGCGTGTGTGTGTGTGTGTGTGTGTGTGTGTGTGTGTGTGTGTGTGTGTGTGTGGTGTGAGAAGCAGAAGACATAAAAGACAGGGTAAAAATTTCTGAGAACGAATGAAACATTTGAAACATGACTCACTGCAGTAGAATTGAACCTGCAAACGTAATGATTATTATCATTACGTTGCCAGAAGAATATAAAACAGAGTTAAAGATATCAAGCAGTGTAAAATAACAAATTCTGGAAATGAAGAAGCGTGTGAACCACTCCCTGACCACTGGGAGCTGAGCAAAACTAGAAACCACAACAAAGAGTATCTACTGACTCAACTGAATTAACAGAAACCCCGCTCTCAATAATCTTCATTGTCAAACCCTCGCTCATTCTTAGTTTCGATCTTAAAAGTAAGAAGTAAGAATGAATTAAAATGAAAACAAGCAGACACTTGGTGACTGTTCCCATTTCTTCAAAGGTCTGAAATACCTAAACAACCCCCCCCCCCCCCCCCCCCCCCCTCTCCTGAAATAAAAACAAACACTGCACTGCACTCACACATGTAGTCCATCTCTGACTCTGAGAAATAAAAGTGAGAAAAAAATATCCTTTGTCTCTAGTACTAACTAGTAGTAGTAGTAGTAGTAGTAGTAACCATACAGTTAAAAAAAATCATTAGAGGATAATTTCAGAAGATAGCACCAAATCAGAAAAAAATCTGAATTCACAACATCATCACAAGATTCAATAAAATGTTTAGGAGTAACAACTTGAGCAAAACAAGATTTTTACACAAAAAGCAAATAAAAAAATAAACAGTGGGCAGATCAGGGAATATATATAATAATAAAAAGTAGCCCTCTGACCCACCCTCCTATTGGTGAGATGTCAGTCCTACATCACAACCTCTCAGTCAGTATCTTTTCTCTTTAGTTTTAGTTTTAGTAAGTGTTTCACGGCACTTGCAACACAATAAGGTCATATATATATAAGTGCCGAAAATTAGAGGTGTTACAAGAGAGTAACAAACACAAAAAAGAAGGAGGGGAGATAGTTTTAGTTTTAGTAGAGGGTTTTACGGTGCTCGCAACTGCATAAGGTCATATGAGCGCCAGAAGATTAGAGGTGTTACAAGAGAGTAACAAACATAAAAAAGAAGAAGGGGAGATAAGGACGATAGATGTTTGAAAGAAGAAGCAAACCACACCAGAGCACCCGCCAACCACCCACAGGAGGGGAGATAAGGATGATAGGTGTTTGATAGGAAAGAAGGAGCAAACCACACCAGAGCGCCCGCCAACCACCCACTATCTTTTCTCTGAACTGAGGACGCAGCCTTGTGGTGCTATAGGAGCAAGAGGGACCCGCCCTGTAATGATCTTATTTACTTGTGTCTCTTACTGTTGAAAGTTTGATGCATTCAGAAACTTTCTTAAAAAGTGGACCAAAAAGTTGACAAAGAGAGAAGTACACAGTAATAAATGTGAGGCAGCGAGGCAGAATCAGGCTCTCGTCAATTTTTGGGCATGTAGAGTTATTGGTATCATCTAAAAGCTTGTTCATTTGTCTTGCTTTCAATGAAAAAAATTACCCATTCATCTTCAATAGAAGTGGAAATATTTTGGTTTGAAGGAGGTGGGGGTCACCTGATTTAAGAGGTAAAATTAGCGAGAAAATGGTCGCCAAAGCTTGGTAAAATTTCAAAGCTGGAGAGTCCATGGAAACTGTAAATTTATATTTTTGTGCCTTTAATCAACGTTTTCGGTGAAATCCTCAAAGGAATGTATTCGTAAATGGACATAAAAGGTGTTGAGCCAAAAAAATTATAGATGATAAAAATTGCTAAGCAGGGAGAAAACTACTATTTTCTTCGATTTCATTATTTTGACGAGAGCCTGATTCCACCACGCTGCCTTACAAATGTTAAACTGCCATTTGATGACTTACTTGGAAAAGAAAGCACACAATAAATATTTAGACAAAGTATAAATATAATATCATACATGTATACAATAAAATAAGGAAGCAAAAGTTTGTAATTACAATGGCAAGGTCATCTTCAACAGTTTGAATTCCCATTCTCTCAAAGTCATACTACTATAATAAGCTTGTACCAAAAGGTAATGACATTGCAAAATCAAGGATAAAAATTGAATTCAGAATGTACTGATCAAAATTGTATTCAGCGTGCACTCATTATAAGACAAAGGAAGTTACACATAGATCCAGTCTTTTGATCTCTTGTGTATTCTTAGAACCTGTAGGCCTATAAACTGTCCATACAACCTGATCAACAAACCAAACAACTATAACATGTTCTCATTTGCCATGACTTATTGGCCTTAACTGCACTTTGCCAACGTAATGTAAACATTAAAATGGGGCTCTTGTGGCCTAGAGGTTAAGGTGTTCGCCTCTCATTTAAATTCAAAGGTCCCAGGTTCGAATCTGGGTAGCGACGGAATCATTTCCTTCTCTAAAATTGTCTCCTTTCCCCTTCTTTCCTTCTCTCTTGCAATATTCAGTCGTCTGCTTTCATCTCCACTTTCTTCCCCTACCCCCTCACCTCTTTTGTCCCCTCCACTGGGCTCCTGACTCTTTATGCAGCCTTTCTACTGCTACTCCTTGGCTCCTTCTTACTGCTGTCTTTCTGCCACACCCCTGATCTTCTGGTAGGAAATATCTACACCTAGTCGTCTCGGACAAGGGCGAAAAATCTCGGAAGTCCCGGGTGCAAGTTGTGCACATTAATGATCCCTTGGTGGTCCAAAATCAATAAGGGTAGACTTCGGCCGCCACTCGGGCAAAATTCAAAATTTCTTACCAATTGAAAATGTTTGGCGCGGCCCCAGCACTCATATGACCTTATGCAGCTACAAGCACCGTTTGCAAAACACTTACAAAAAAAACAACACATCAACAAACAAACAAAAACACATTAAAACGTTTAAAAAAAGGTGGAAGCAATGACTTAATCACCATCTACATAAATATTGCATGTGGCCATGCAGTCATGATTTTCACCAGTACTATGTTGTCACTGAAAAATAATAAACAATAAGAATACATGTATACATAAATTATCAAACAGACACTGTGTTCAGTGTACACTTGTTGGGAGGCATGGGCATATTCTTTCCTAACTATACATAGCATGTCCGTGAAATCAACAACCTGTATGCATCACATGGATACATTTACAAATTTCCATTATATTATACACGTATGACAACAGCAATGCTTAAAGGCTTGAACATGTCGTCTGGCAGTCACCAATTCAGGATAAATGTTTAAAATAGAAAAAGTCACTTCAAGTTCAAGCACAGCAAAATTGATTTCATTGCTGGCATGATGGGCCCAGCTTTTCTCAGTGTTGAGCTCAGAGTAAATATAAAAAGACAGCAGTGGAAGGTAGAGTCGTTAAAGTGAACACAGGTTTGAACACATTGACGGTCGCTAGGGGTGGGTTGATGGGGTTATTATGAGCTTGAGCAAGACAGATTCAAGTTAGTTAAGAAATAAGATGCACTATCATGGCAAATAGTAATGCCATGCTTCTGTTAGAATAGTTATCTATTATGTCTCATCCGCAAGTAGTGTTCGTTACGTTTGTCATTTCAAGACTTCACGTCCCTAACAGGGTAAAAAAAAGGGAACTCTCAAGGAACAGTGGATCAAGAGGGATGACATATATACAGGCTACCGGGGACAACATCTATCTAAAAAATAATATAAACGTAATCAAACTGCACAATGCACCTAATATTAACAACAAAACGTCTCTGTATTTCTTCCATCAGAACTTTCACAAGAGAGTATGAAGTGGAGTTGAGTCAAAAGGAGAAGAAGAAACAGAGGAAGAGGAATCCGAAAAAGAAGAAAAAGAAGAAAGAGGAATAAGAAGAAAAGACCAGAAGGAAAAAGCCAAAATGAAGAGTGATAATTAGAAGGAGTTATAGGCAAAGGTACCTATTATAAAGAGAATGGTTCAATTAAACATTGAACATTCTTGTCTTACTGATTTCCCTATATTGTCAAAACTCTTCATTCTCAATAAATTCTGGATGATGATGAATATACAAGAAGTTGTAGAACCTCACTCCTCTGTCAAGTGTATAGATCTTCTTGTTGTCTTCTTCGGAGAGTTCAAAACTAAGTGCATTAAAATTCTCCTCTAAACGTCCTGGGCTTGAGCTCTTAGGCAGCACAGCAAATCCTCTACACAGCAAAAAGTTCAGAAGAATCTGTGCAGGAGTTTTCTCATATTTTTCCGATAGTTCTATGATCAAAGGGTCTTCCGTTAAGTTCTCTGTGTTGTGCTTATGTATGTCAGGTCTGTTGACAGCCCCAATAGGAGCGTAGGCGCTTAGCGCAATGTCATTGGAATCACAGAAAGCTTTCAGCTTCTGCTGCTGGTAATAAGCATGGCACTCAAGTTGAACGTTGGCTGGTGGGATTCGGGCAGCAGATAAAACTCTTTGTATCTGCCCTATAGTGAAGTTAGACAAGCCAATATTCTTTGTAAAATCATCCTTGAAGAGAGACTCCAGGGCTGTCCATGTCTCTAAGAAATCAACATTTTCAATTTCACTTTTTCCGGTACTATTGTTGATTAAAGGGGCGATTTCTCCTTCCTTTCTTTTCACTTGTCCCCACGGATGATGAATAAGAAGCATATCCACATTCTTCATCTTCAGCTGACCCAAGGACTTGTGAGCAGATTCCAAGGTATCTGATTTCCTGAGCCAAGTACTGGGTATTTTTGTGGTGATGAAAACATCTTTCCGGGATAATTTCCCAGCCTGAATCCTGTCTCCAAGTACCTCGCCTATTTCTGTTTCATTTTCGTATAAAGCAGCAGTGTCAATATGCCGATAGCCCAAGAACAAAGCAAAGTCCAAAGCCTGCTTTAATACATCACCCTGCAGCATGTAGGTACCAAGTCCTAGAAGAAAAATAAACTTTTCATTAAAACGAAACGATTATAATCCATCAATGCAAAGGTTTAATAAAAAGCAAGAAGCATGACAAACGGTAGAAGTAGAAATAAACAGGACAGGCAGAGAGCAGAATCAAACTATACCATCTTTCACCACTGACAAAAAATTTCCTTCAGGTTTGGGAAAACTTCTGGTTAATAGTAACAAACAAATCCCCTTCTACTTTAACTTAATTTTATACACTCCAACACAATTTTCACATACTTTTGAGATTATGACTGCTTTTGTCAAGTTATGTAACATCCTTTTTCTTGACATTTGAAAATACCACATCATATCAAGTAGAGAAGAAAAAAAATTTAAACTGTAGTATGGTGAACAATTTCCCAATTTTACCTGCACACATATTAGAGCGCTGTGCATTAATACATTTCAATTTCAAAATGTTTCAATTCCCTTAAATGATACACCCAGCCTACGTTCTTTATTCCCAGATATTTATGTCAGAAGGCTCAACAGACCAAACTACCTGCTGAAGAAGTGATTTCAGCACCAGATCTAGCATATATATTTTTATTACTCTTATTAATACAGCTTAAGTCAGTGGGTTTCTTTTATTGACATCTCCAATACCGCCACATTAACTATTGTAACAAGCTGAGGAACACTTTTAGAAAAAAAGATGGCCTGAATATCTTCTTTCACGTGAGCAAAATATCTATTCCGGAGAAGGAGATCATTTGGGCCTTATCTTGCATGGCACAGATTACACTACCTAGTTTCTCAATGTTGTCAAAATTCTTCATTCTCAAAAAATTCTGGATGATGGTGAATATACAAGAAGTTGTAGAACCTCACTCCTCTGTCAAGAGTACAGATCTTCTTGATGTCTTCTTCGGAGAGTTCAAAACTAAGTGCATTAAAATTCTCCTCTAAACGTCCTGGGCTTGAGCTCTTAGGCAGCACAGCAAATCCTCTACATAGCAAAAAGTTCAGAAGAATTTGTGCAGGAGTTTTCTCATATTTTTCCGATAGTTCTATGATCAAAGGGTCTTCCGTTAAGTTCTCTGTGTTGTGCTTATGAATGTCAGGTCTGTTGACAGCCCCAATAGGAGCATACGCGCTTAGCGCAATGTCATTGGAATCACAGAAAGCTTTCAGCTTCTGCTGCTGGTAATAAGCATGGCACTCAAGTTGAACGTTCGCTGGTGGGATTTGGGCAGCAGATAAAACTCTTTGTATCTGCCCTATAGTGAAGTTAGACAAGCCAATATTCTTTGTAAAATCATCCTTGAAGAGAGACTCCAGGGCTGTCCATGTCTCTATGAAATCAACTTTTTCAATTTCACGTTTTCCGGTACTATTGTTGATTAAAGGGGCGTTCTCTCCTTCCTTTCTTTTCACTTGTCCCCATGGATGATGAATAAGAAGCATATCCACATTCTTCATCTTCAGCTGACTCAAGGACTTGTGAGCAGATTCCAAGGTATCTGATTTCCTGAGGCAAGTACTGGGTATTTTTGTGGTGATGAAAACATCTTTCCTGGATAATTTCCCAGCCTGAATCCTGTCTCCAAGTACCTCGCCTATTTCTGTTTCATTTTCATATGAAGCAGCAGTGTCAATATGCCGATAGCCCAAGAACAAAGCAAAGTCCAAAGTCTGCTTTAATACATCACCCTGCAGCATGTAGGTACCAAGTCCTAGAAAAAAACAAACTTTCTGTGTGAGAATGAATGAAACAATAATCAGGCTTGCCAACTTTTGAGATATTGAATTCTGGAATTTTGATTGCGCTGGATAGGCTACTAAAGCCACTAAAAAAACCACCCACACCACAAAAACAGCTCAAACAAACCAGTGGAAAAACAGAGAGAGAGAGAGAGAGAGAGATGAGAATGTTACAGTATAGTTACTACAAACAGCTCTAAAACAGCAGCAGCCCCATGTAGACCCCTCCCTGTCTCTTTCTAGGAATATAATTTTTTTGGGGGGTGGGGGGTAGGGAACATCGCGATTTTCAGAAAACCGGCATTCCAGGGAAGGTACGAGAATGACAATGGCAATTCGGGAATTTCCCGAAAAATTCGGGAAGTTTGGCAAGCCTGAATAATGCATAAAT
Organism: Aplysia californica; assembly: GCF_000002075.1. Taxonomy (NCBI): domain Eukaryota; kingdom Metazoa; phylum Mollusca; class Gastropoda; order Aplysiida; family Aplysiidae; genus Aplysia; species Aplysia californica. The sequence continues at coordinate 547,021 of NW_004797798.1, forward strand.
TATAAACACAGTTGCCTTATTCAATTCAGTGTCAGAAGCATGACAAACAGTAGAAATGTACAAGACAAACAAGAAAGAGGCAGTTCTAAGCTGAATTGCCAGGTAATCGTTGAGGAGTGAACTAAGCGTGAGTCTGAGGATTTCAACACTTCATTACAAGCCAGAAAATCAAAATTCAAGAAACGAATGGCGCTTTTTCGGCAGTTCCCACCCCCCAATTAATATTCGCCGGTTTGGGCCCCACAAGTCAAGAGTAGGGGGGTTTCTGGGGAAGCCCCCCAGACCTAATACGGTGGAATCCTGTTATAACGAGAGGGAGGGGACCGGTGCGAAATGTCCGTTATAGCAGTATTCTCGTTATTAGGGATCCAGTAATTAATTCAAGGGAAATAGTAATGTAGGCCTAATCTATGAGTTTGGTGTTCTGTTTATTCCTTTTTGTATTTCCCCTGATGATGATTTTGTTCAACATGATCTCTAGGTCTTACTTGATCAAAAATCGAATCAGGTTTCTTTCTCTAGCACTAGCAATGTTGACAAATCGGCTTTGGCGATCAGAAAGAAGGGGCTCTGGCTCTAGGCTAACTTGCGTTGTGTGTGTTGCGTCTGCTTGCGCACATCACACATTCACTCCATCCATCACAGCATTGTGACTTCTCCATCCCGCACCAGAGAAGTGAGAGGCACGGTATGCCTTGATAATCTAGACTGGGCTGGCCTATCACACGATGCGTTCTGCTTGTCTGCGCATGCCACACCCTCCCCACTCATTCGCTCCGGCCTTCATTGTTGGTTCGTGTGGGCTCTCCCGTTCTTTGTTTCGCTGGATCACCAACAACTTTCTCAACTGGCAAGGTTTTATACGTTTCATTGGTCTGTGAGCTGTTCACATCAGCAGCATTATTCCGCTATAACCGACTCGCGAGACTGTCTGATTATGCAATAGCAGTATTTTATTTACAAAGATAAAGAAGGGAAAAAACGGGGTTTTAGAATAGTGTCTTTATAGCAGACTTCTCGTTGTTTCAGGACTCGTTATAAGTCGACTCCACTGTAAAAACATGGAGGGGGGGGGGGGCTTCCTTAATTTGATATTTTGCAGTAAAGGTTGCATCCCTGTTCTTTGTGTTGCCTATTTGGTCATCAAGACTTCCGGATTTTTTCTCTGGATGTAAACAAAGGAAGTGGCTATCCTCACCCGGGGTGAAAATAAAATTGATCAACCTCTCACCCCGGGTGAGACTTGAAAGCGTTGGCTATTCTCACCCGCTGAGAAACAAGACCTGTTTTTCCTAATTTCCGAATACTGTCTATCGGTGTGGATGATCAAAATGACAAAAAAGCAAAGAAAAAAATGATGTTATGGCAAAAAAGTAGACTAATTTGATCGTCTACAAAGATGCTGTGGCTACTTCACTTTTCGAATCGAGCCGAACTACGCGAGTCGCCACTTTATTTTGCCCAGAATTTCTTGCGGTACTCCTCTCTCTCTCTTTCTCTCTCTCCATCGCCCAAAGAAAAAATTGCATGCTTTTAGGCTAATACTAGTAACACAAGAGCACTGGAACGTTTGTTCACGGCACAACATTCTACAATTCTGTTATTAAATCACAGTGTTGAACTAGAATTCTGTAGTTCAGAGTGAACGCTACACTGGTTGACCTAGGCTATAACGGTGAACGCACATCGGGTGAAAATAACAAAAAAGGCTCGCCTGCGCTATTACTATTGCTATTCTCACCCGGGGTGAGAATAGGTGGCTGTCAACAAATGTGATCACGGACTTTAACTTTAGAAAGTGGCTATTCTCACCCGCCGGAAGTTCTCGCAAGATCAACTCTTCCCCTCTTCTCTCTCTCTCTTTCTGAATATACTGTCTATCGCCATCGGTGTGGACGCTCAAATTGACCAAAACAAAGTTAAAAAATGATGTTAAAACACAAAAGTAAATTAATTTGGTTGTCTACAAAGATGCTACGGCTATTTAACTTTTTGAATCAAGCCGAACTACGCGGGTCGCCATTTTGTTTTGCCCGGAAATTCTCGCGCTACTCCTCTCTCTCTTTCTCTCTCTCTCTCCACTGCCCACAGACAAAATTGTACGCTTTTAGTAGGCTACAGTTGTAATGGAACGTTTGTTCACGGCACAGAATTCTACAATTTTTCTGTTATCGCAGTGTAGAATTCTGTGGTTTAGGGTGAACGCAAAATTTGGTGAACGCGCACCGGGTGAGAATAGCCACAAGGTCAAGACTCGCCTGCACTATTCTCACTCTGGCCTTAACTTTAATGAATGGAACTACAAGAATGACAAGATCATCGGTAATAGTAGGCCTATTATAATTTTGTATTCTAGATTCCATTCTAGATCAAGATCTAGATCTAGATTAGATATCTTAAATATCTAAATTTATTTACCAAGAGTGGGAAATCGACATCCAGTGTTCAGGGTCAAGAATCGTGGAACAGACATTGTTTGGTGGTAACTTTGAAATTACTGCCAGACAAGAGTAAAAGCAGCTTATTTTTTTAGTTCTCGACAGGTCCTGACAGAAGAAGATACCAGACTAACAACACCTCAGCTTGTTTTGTTCTTGACGCTGGACCAACTTTCGGGGTTATGAAATGACAGAAAAAGGACTTTCTATGAAAAGTGAAAATAAAAACAAGTAGATCAGTAAAAAACCAAAGCTGTTTCCCATCAGAAACGAAGGTAAAAAATATAAAATTACCCTGAAAACAAATAATAATCAACATATTTCAAATTTGAAGTCTTGGTTATTGATCGTGTAATCTAGATTATATCATGAAGGCTTGGTTAATTTATTTGTATATTGTCCATCTATTTTTACAATATTTTGTAAGCAGGTTAACTATTCTCAATTTTTAATTGAATCATATATCTTTTGGTTTTGTTTTATAGATAATCTAGATCTACAGTAAAATCTAAACGATAGCAAAAATATTCTTTATGTATACTATGCACTTCTTTAACTGGACAGGAAGTTGTTTGGGGGCGGTTTTCATTTATTATCTCTCTTGGTCTAGTCTGTTGGCCTTGTACTGTTGAATGTAAAATAATCTGCCTGGTCTAGATCTAGTGAACGTCAAAATGACAATCTTCAATTTCTATTTGTTTGACCGTCACGGAACTTGTTTGTACTATGCGGAGTGGAACAGAAAGAAGCAGTTGACGATGAGCAAGGAGGAGGTAGGCTAGTCTACTTGACTCGTCCAGTTGGCCACCTCTATTCTCACCCGGAGTGAGAATAGTGCAGGCGAGTCTTGTGGCTATTCTCACCCGGTGCGCGTTCACCAAATTTTGCGTTCACCCTAAACCACAGAATTCTACACTGTGATAACAGAAAAATTGTAGAATTCTGTGCCGTGAACAAACGTTCCATTACAGCTGTAGCCTACTAAAAGCGTACAATTTTGTCTATGGGCAGTGGAGAGAGAGAGAGAAAGAGAGAGAAAGAGAGAGAGGAGTAGCGCGAGAATTTCCGGGCAAAACAAAATGGCGACCCGCGTAGTTGAGCTCGATTCGAAAAGTTAAATAGCCGTAGCATCTTTGTCTTTGTAGACAACCAAATTAATTTACTTTATAGCGGAGTGTCTACGTACACGGTAACCGGGCACCTAGCCTCAGTATCTACTACGTACACGGTAACCAGGCACCTAGTCTCACCTACTCAGTGTATCTACGTACATGGTAACCGGGCACCTTGTTTCAGTATCTACGTACACGATAATCGGAATGAAAATAAATCAATATTTGTCCTGTGCTGTCACTTGCTGAAAAAAAAGAAAGTCATACTGCGCGTGTGCATCACATTGACATTGTGAGTACCGGTTGGGGTCACCAGAGTTCATTCAAAGTCTGTGCGCTGCAAAGTATAGGGCTCTGGAATGGGGGAATTATTTACTGACTTTTTTAAAGACCTGTCGGGGGAGGGGTGGGGATGAAGGCAACACCGGATAACAAAAACTGAACTTGTTGAGTTCTGAACTGCCCAGTTACCCTGTACGTGACATTGAGACTACACGCCCAGTTGCCGGTTACATAGATATTGAGGCTACATGCCCGTTACCGTGTACGTGACACTGAGACTACGTGCCCGGTTGCCGGTTACCGTGTACGTAGACAATGAGGCTAGGTGCCCGGTTACCGTGTACGTAGACACTCGCTCCGTTGTTGTTTTAACATCATTTTTTAACTTTGTTTTGGTCAATTTGATCGTCCACACCGATAGACAGTATTCAGAAAGAGACGGAGAGAGAGAGAAGAGGGGAGGAGTTGATCTTGCGAGAACTTCCGGGCGGGTGAGAATAGCCACTTTTTCCGTCCAGTTTGTCACATCTATAGTATGGCCCTCTATAGTATAGTCTACTATAGTATAGTCTACTATAGATATATAGTATAGAGTCTACTACAACTACAAAGTGTCAAAGTCAAAAGCAGTGTAACATCTATTATCTAGAATTCTAGACTCTAGATCCAGATCTAGATATCTATTCTAAATCTAGTTCTATTCTAGATATATAATAGAAAGGAAGTGGCTATTCTCACCCGGGGTGAGAATAGAAATACGATCGATCTCTCACCCCGGGTGAGACTTGCTAGCGTAGGCTATTCTCACCCGGTGTGAAACAAGACCTGTTTTTCCTAATTTCGAAATACTTTCTATCGATGTGGATGATCAAATGGATAAAGGCAAAGAAAAGATTACGTTATAGCACAAAAGTAAGCTAATTTTATCGTCCACAAAGATGCTATGGCTATTTCACTTTTTGAATCGAGCCGAACTACGGGGGTCGCCATTTATTTTGCCCGGAAGTTCTCGCAAGATCTACTCCTCCCCTCTTCTCTCTCTCTATCTCTTTCTGAATACTGTCTATCGGTGTGGACGATCAAATTGACCAAAACAAAGTTAAAAAATGATGTTAAAACACAAAAGTAAATTAATTTGGTCGTCTACAAAGATGCTACGGCTATTTAACTTTTCGAATCGAGCCGAACTACGCGGGTCGCCATTTTGTTTTGCCCGGAAGTTCTCGCGCTACTTCTCTCTCTCTCTCTCTCTCTCTCTCTCTCTCTCTCTCTCTCTCTCTCTCTCTCCACTGCCCACAGACAAAATTGTACGCTTTTAGTAGGCTAACAGTAGTAATGGAACGTTTGTTCACGGCACAGAATTCTACCATTTTTCTGTTATCACAGTGTAGAATTCTGTGGTTTAGGGTGAACGCAAAATTGGTTGGCCTAGATCTAGGCTATATATAACGGTGAACGCGCACCGGGTGAGAATAGCCAAAAGACTGGCCTGCACTATTCTCACCCGGGGTGAGAATAGAGGTGGCCTAAATGAAATTTATGATCAGTGGCACCGTCACCATATGGTCATCTATGATATATCGGGAATCTGGTTTTGATATTAGTGTTGGCCACAACAACGATAGATTTAACTATCCAGAGTATCCTTGATCATCATGGGTTTTGGCTCCACTGAATCGTTTATGTTTTTAACCCCTTCGGCTTCGTGACCTTCGATTAATAATTTGACGTACACTGTTGGTTTTTCTTTTCTTACACAGCGAACGAGCCAAGATGCTGCTGTGTGTGTAGATCAAGTATGGTGTTTGTCATGGCTTGCGAAGCAAGCAGAACATGATGACATGTAGTTTGTCATTGCCAAATTGTATTCTGCACTGCTTCTTCTATTTAAAAAATGCACTTCGTAAAATTAATTGTAGATTTACATTTCAAGACATTTGGGAATATTTTTTCGGTAGGCCCTACAGAGACATTTTTTCCTTTTAGATGTTAGGCTAATAGCCTAGATAGAGTAAGTTAAGTCAGTAGTATTTGAAAACCGTGTCTAGATCTAATTTTATAATAAAAACTGACCACTAAAAAAAAATCTAGCGCTATTCTGTGTCCCTGTGGATCTAAAATTGTTCACGGTGAAGCACACCCTGTGTCACAAAGGGGTTGAATATCTTAACGATTACTTTTCACTGTGCGTTCTTTTATGATGTTTGACTCATAGCAAGCGAGAGAAAATATCAGACCTAATTTTGTGAAGCATCGAATTATAATGAATTTTATAATTTTACCCCCCCCCTCCGGGGCAGTGCCACTGACTGAAGTGTCTTTGGGCCATTCCCAAAGGGGGAACATTATGTTCTTATAAATGCACTGTAGAATTGTAAACTGTAAATGGACTGATCCATCAATGTCATGCTCATAACTGTGCCTGAACTGCGAAAGGGAACTGCTGCTTTAAAAAAATGTCTTTCCTAATCCTTACCATCGTCATTTTTCCTTGACTCCTTTTGTATGTTTGTCACACTCTTATGACACGCTATTTCCATGGTGCCTTGATAGTTGAAGCAGAAGCAGACTTTGTGCTTCTGAAGCTAGAGAGGTGAGCAGAGTGAGCCCAATTCCCTGTGTGGACTTCTCTGTTGTGACATCCACCCCTTGGCGCTCACATGACCTTTATGCAATTGCGAGTGCCGTAAAACCTATACTAAAACTAAAAGATTAAGAATTTTGGTAAATACATCCCTGAACCACCCCGTTATAAAAATCACTGTTCAAGTGAAATATTACTGCTTATTTTGTAGCCTATATGAAAAATACCAGTGCATCTCTTGCTCTCTTTCGGATAAAAACATCGATTTTGAGTATTAAAGTCAGTATCAATATTCCGGTACTCTTTGGGCCAAAAAGTGGAGATTGCTAATATTTATCAACAGTAACTGCTCAATTAATTCCTCCTATCACCTAATCTGGGAAGTACTACTAAGATTTAGTATGGGGTCCTCATACCCAACCCAGCTCGTCCCTGGGTGGTGGATAGGGGAAAGGCCTCCAGATATGGAGGTTAGCTGCCAGTCGCGAACCAAATGGGAAATGGTCGTGGAGAGTAGAGGGGAACCCTGGTGGCACAGGTGCTTCAATAAATACCTCACACACTCCAAGAAGGGACCATCTTGGCGACGGGAGGTGCCATAATATAAATCCTACCAAAGCCCCCAATGCCTTGTGGGTTGTCAGTGGATGACAAAGGCTAGCAGAGAAAACTGTACACAAACCGGCAGTAGGCAACGGGAAACCACTGCTGTAATATCCCAAGAATAGTCATGGAAAAGTACATTCATTTATCTCTCAATGTTAAAAACAATCAGGAAATGACAAATGCAGTTTTTGGGACACCTGAATAGACGTAAGGGTGTTGAACATCTAGCTCTCACTGGCAAAATTGAAGGCAAGCGAGGCAGGGGTAGGCCCAGAACAACATTAAGGAACCTAAACAAATGGGTAACAGTAACAGGGAAAGATCAGGGAAACGTAGCTTTTTTGAGAGCATCCGAGCAAAGGAATGAATGGAAAACCATGATCGCCGATGTCTGTCACAGATCTGGCACTGGATGATGATGATGATCATCACCTATTCAATCACAATGAGACTGCTATGCTGTGGCATTGATTTTCATTCATTAGTCATTCTCCTTGAAACTGAAACTTCCAATTCAATACCCCACATGTAATGCTGAGCTAGGAGCTGAATTTTTTTCCCTGACCCTGGAAACGCTGCATGTTTTTAAAAAGAGGATTGTGAAGTCAGTGTTTTCATTCAACTGACTAATGGCATATATAAAGTGAGTAATACAAGAAAGAGAATTGAATTAAGATTGAGAATCTTGGTAAATATTAATAATGCAATCTCATTCTAATAGATCTAGGTCCTCGATTAATTTTTAATATAATATGATACATCATATATATATATATTTCATTCCTACTTTTCAGGAGTTCAAACTGATGTATGGAATGATCTTCTCTATCAAGTCATTTGCATCAAGACTGTCCCCTACAGATATGTATCCTTCTTATGTGCAGAGAACAATTTGCTCTCTGTACTCTCTGTGTGTTGACCTCACTATAATGAAGTTTAGTGTACATTGTTTTCATAATATAAATATTGCTGTCATTAACTGGAACTTTTTGCTACCATAGTAATTCTTTTTCAGCTGAACCATATGGACAGCTTGTTGGCAGAAAGTGTGCACTTTGCACCGGGAAGATGTAATCCCAGTAAAATTATTGTAGGGTTTTTGTAGGCTATATATATATATATCCAAATTGCTTGTCCCCCCCCCTTTTCCATAATACACGTTATTGTACTTTACAAAGAAGAAGTAAAAATAAAAGTGTTGTGTCCCTATCTGGTTGAACAAATCTGACAAGGGCCTCGTAGTCAAACTGCCTTTGTAGATTGTAGTTTTTTTTAAAAAGTCTTCTGGTACCATCCAAGGAAAATGGCATTAAAATATATCTGAGTTACAGCCAAGGTTTGACAATTAGCTGATCAAAAAAAAAATGTAATCATGATACCTATGTATTCAATTTCTATTTTGTCTACAAGTTATTTAACTAATGCCGTCAGTTCTTAATTGTGTAAACATACAGTTATAGTGTTTATGTGTGTGTTATTTTTTATTGCTGTGACGTAACGCCATTTATCGTGAGGTCAAAAGTTCGTGGTGCAACTTATCCTCAAATATCTCTTTTACGGGTGAATCAATGTCATCCATACTTTGCATAGCAGCTTTGTATCAATTTGTCTTAACTAAATCATATTTTTCTAGAACAATTGGGGCTGGATTAAATAAAAAACTTTTCTTCATAAATTTATATAAAATACTTGAAATCTCTGTCACATGTAAAATGGTATTGTTCACAGCACTTCCCGCTTCTCACACACATTTTGATTACGCATATGGCCTACGTCACAGCTCATCAAAGACAATTTTTACTTGCAAAACTTGTTACAAGAAATTATTGTTATAGTGAACACATTTTTTGCACTAATAGCTCTCAAAAGATGTGTTCAATTGTCCCGATTAAAAAAACCTGACAGACTTGCTATTAAAAGCTATATTGCCCCAGCTGTAAACATTTTAAAATCTGTAGAAACCACCCACTTGGTTTGTTTATTAGTATTTATTAAGGAATTTTCTAGAATGCAGCTTGCAGGTGTTTACAACAATGTTGATCTGTTAAGACAAATTGGTACAGTGGAAACCATGTATAACAGGCCCGGTAATAACAGGGATCCGGTAACAACAGTGATTTTTTAAATCCCCGTTTTTTCCTACTCTTTGTCTCTATTCAAAGTTATCGGCAATAACAGGGCTTCATCGGAGCCCAACCGGTTATAGCAGGGACAAAGGCTCGTTACAATGTGTAAAAAAAAAGAGAGAGAGAGAGAGAGAGAGAGAGAAGCGAGAAAGGGCTGCGGTGTGCTGCTGACCTCGATCTAGCCCGAAACGTAGCAACACACACGCGTAATGTGTCACCAACGATGTCAAGCGCACGAGAAAATGCCTTTCAATTGACAAAAAATACGAAATAATCCAGGCTGTTGACAAAAAGCAAGTTCCACTTGCAGAGATTTTTCGTCAGTTCGACATTCCACAAGGGTCGATTCACACTATTATCAAGGATAGAGAGAAGATAGTGGCAGCATACTCCAATTCCAATGGAAGTTTGCTCTGGATCGAAAAAAGATGAGACTACCCGATGCAAATGCTGTGGACCAAGCTCTTCTGATGTGGTTTAAGGAGGCAAGGAGAAAGTTGGTGCCAAAACCCCTGTTCGTGGGTACTTGTGGCAAAGGAAACTACCCTTGAATAAGTACAGCTGGATTAGTCCACAAATGCTTACTTTCCTTGCATTTCTGATTTAACAGGGATCGGGTATAACAGGACATTTTCTCAACTCCCACCATCCCTGTTATATCAGGTTTCCACTGTACAAGTCACTGAGCAAAAATTAGAGAGTCTATGTTAGATAGTTGAGGAGATATATTTGAAAATAAGTCGCACCACAAATTTTTGACCGCACTATAAATGTTTGTTTTTATTTTTTTCAGAGGCTATATATATGTAAAAATGTTTTGTAATTTTTTTCTGAATGTAGTCGGTAAATTGAAAGTAAGTGGATGCTATTCAGAATTATATTATTAATGCCTATGCATATTACATTGAACCATACCATCAGCAAGTTAATTTAAATTTGTACATATATATACATGGTCTGTGCTGTTCTGTCTTTCCTCCCTGATCATGATCTGTCAAGATTTCAAGCTTGCTCTCTCTCTCTCTCTCTCTCTCTCTCTCTCTCTCTCTC
>NW_004797798.1:557824-560863 GCF_000002075.1 Aplysia californica
CACACATACACACACACACACACACAAACACACACATACACACACACACACAAACACACACATAGACACACACACACACAGGAGCGAAATAGCTTATGTGCAAGTTTGAATTCGCACATACTTTGTTGAGTAATTATTTTGCCTTAACCAACGACCCCAGGAAGGAAGGGTTTCTCAATTTCACCACAAGCAAGTACAAGCTGCACTTTTTTGAGACACCAAGTGGACTCAAATTTATAATGAACACAGATCTCAGTGTTGGGAACATGAAGGATGTTTTACATCAAATATTTAGCTCTGTAAGTTGCAAAAGATGCTTTTTTTAAAAATTGTATTTTCTAAAAAGTAATGGTTCTTATGAAATGGTCTATACCTCAAAGTCAAAGGTTCATTTACAGCATATTGAGCCTAATTGTACTCCATCTTTTATTCCTTTTACCCACTGTAAGTTTACGCATTAGGCTTACTTGAGGGAATTTATTATCGGAACAAAGACATTTTTTTCTCTTTTTAGGACATCAGTGGAACAGGATATTGGCTTTTATTGCTAAAAAGTACTCACGCAGTGTTCACATGACCTAATTAGAAATGAATTCTTACTTAAAATGTACTATTACTTCAATCCTACTTTTTCCCCATGTCTCTGCTAAGTAACTGATTCATCATGAAGCCCTTACCTTTGTTCTTTTTGTTTAAACAGTTACACCCCGTTGTACTGCCAGGTTTTGCCAATGTACGAAAAGGAACGCCTATATGAACATAGCATTTTCACCTTCACACGGCCGTCCGCCAATTGTTTGAGTTGTATGGTCCTTATTTAACTAATGCAAATTTACCTCGCCATACCGCCAGAGAGCTGACCGCCAGAGGTACTCACTGCATACGGCGCACAATACCCTCTGGTTGGCTACTTGATAATCTTTCTCCCACGAGAAAGACAGAAATAGAGAGAGAGGGGACTCTCAGCTCTGAATACATGTGCTTGTAAATATATCACCAGGACAAAAACGCTTTTCAAACTCAGATTGCACAGCAGAATCATGTTCCATGATGTTGGGCAGTCGGGCTATACAGCAGAGGAACCTTACTAAATCGCTAGCCCCACTGTTCCGCCAACTTCGTGCCCATCCCAAGGGTGGCGGTATATCGTTGTTTGACTGTATCTGTTTGGGTTTTCCTCCAAGCTTATAAGGCAAGCTTTCATGGTGCAGTTGGTGTTGAACTTGGCTGACACAGGGTTCAACTGTATGGGGTTCGAATAAGATTTTTTTGTTCCTCCCAGAAAATGTTTCCTCCTGATGAGGGACAAAGTGCTTAGAACTTGATACAACCTGCATCACATCTAACTGAGGGTTGAATTTAAAAATAATGACAGAAAAAAGCTCTTCTTAATTAAGTGATTCTTATTGATCTGATGATTAGTGCATGGGCTGTCTCTACTGATTCATTTTAAAACTCTCTCCCCCCCCCTCATGTTCTAGCTGTATGTGGAGTATGTTGTGAAGAACCCTCTGTGTGAACTGGACCAGCCTGTGACAAGCGAACTCTTCAAGACCAAACTGGATGAGTACATTCGGGGACTGCCGCAGTTCCCAATCAAAGCCACATCATGATCTCAGTCTGTGAGGGAAATGGGATTGGGGGAGATGGGATATGGGTAAAAGGAAACGGTAGAAGATGTGCTCACTAAAGGAATCTCGATGGCATATATAAAAATCGCATTCTCTATCGAACTGATTGTAAAATGCCATGTCTCTGATGTTCCCTCTTTGATTTTTGAACGTACATGACAAAATATGAACTAAAATTAGAAAAACAATTCTGGATTAACATAATTTTTAACAGTAATATATGACAATGTAGATTAACATCTCTTGTGCAAATGTTCATAAAGGCTTTGACACTTAAAGTGCTGCCCGCCCAAAATCTATGCCTATTATATAATAATTAAAGATAAGTCTGAACCAGCACTTTTCAACACTTATTTCGGACAGTCACAGTGAAGAGAAGTGTTCTTACATCTGTTGTTGCATTTTTAGTTCTGATCCTGTATCTTGTTTCTGTTGTTGGAACCTAAATGTATTAGTTTTTCTGCACATAGTGCTAATATATAATTAATAGAAACAGCTGTCACTGATAAATGCTTGTCACTTTTTTTCACACCTCAAAAAACTGAACTCATCATCATGAAGACTTTCAAGCAAATTCTTCACTTTGTTGAAGAATGTCAGAAAATTGCTTAAAATAACAGGTTGTCTGAAGGCGTAAGAAGTTTGCTTTGATGATTCATTTTTATTCAGGTAAATCTTTATCGTAAAGTTAATCATGTCTATCAAACAAGAGGTTTGACTCCCAGGAGCACTCTGTACTGCCCCTGTCTCATTGCTGAAGTATAATAAAGGAATTGGGAAAAGAATTTTTGTTAATATCTTGTTCAGATTGTCATGTATCCAAACTGCTCCAGGCCAAGTCATTGTTAATGATGTAAATGACGTTTCAAATAGGAAAAATAGACAAGTCGCAGCTCTTTTATGATTACCCTTCAAGATAATGATTTTTATTCGACTTTATTTTCCCGATGGGCACAATGGTAATTTTGTCTCTCAGCCAGTCTTATTGTGTGTGTATTGATTATTGCAGTATGAAACTAGTTTTTCCTTTTGGTTGTTGATCATTTAAAAAGTCCAAAATTAGTTTTTGTGACCATCATATATTTTGTGGACTTTATGTGATCTTTAGATGAAAATAGCTTTCGCTACTTATAATTTTTGTGAATGTATCTCACTCTTCAAAACAGACAAAACATTGATACTTGCGAGGAAAGTCCATTTTACAATATAGTGATTCCGGTAGCCTTTAGCGTGGGTCTAAATAAATACTTTACTAAGACTCACGAAAGTTTATCATGATATTTAATTATCAAATGATCCACTGCTAAAGGGCAGGAATAGTGTGTAGATTTTTTACGCTGAAAAATATTAAAAACTGTTTCATACACTGATTCCTAACTAATGTCCATCTTGAGGGGCACATTGGGGG
>NW_004797798.1:560963-563384 GCF_000002075.1 Aplysia californica
GGGGGGGGGGGGGGGGGGAGGAGGGGGTGTCACTCTCCATGTTACGCTGAAAACTGTATTGCATAAGGGGCAATAAAGATTTGCTCAGCCTCCTGCCTTTGCACGTGCTGTACATCTCTGCTGGTACAGATGTATGCTGCATGTACAAGGGTTTTGCACTGAAGCAACAAAAAAAACCCCCAAAAAAACCGGAGATGATCTTTATCTTTTGCTTTGAATTTCCTCTCCTCGTGATCATTTTGCCCCCAGGGCGATCTGAAGCTTTGACAATGATGATAAAATGTTTGAACCGAGGTCAGGAATGGTTTTTGGTTTTAGCATTTGCCCGGAGGAAAGCAGTTGACAGGAGAGGTCAAATGTTGAGGGGTTTCTTTTTCAATATTATTTATGTCAAGTCGATGGGGGTGCTTTTTGAACTCGGAGCTGGGGAGGAAATTGTCCTCCTATGTGCTATTTGTCTGATATTTGGAAAGGATGAATGTCAAGTGTGATAGTTTTATGTGATGTGCAAAAAAGACTTTGACATGTTATATGTCTTATGTTTGAGGAAGTTGAATGGGGAGTGTATATATACATTATGTTGTTTCATTTGGTATGCAGAAAAGATTGTGATGTGAAGAAGGGTTTTGTTGATATAATGTGGAGCCGACTTGTGTGCCCTAGTCAGTGTCTGTCGATTGCTTATGATGACGTTTGTTTGTTCTTAGTATTCCATCCATTTCACTAGTTTCAGACCATAGATTTTCAGACAGAACCCATGAGACTGAAAGAATTTGAAGTTTTGTTTTGTTTTGTTTGTTTGAGTAAAGAAGAGCACATGGACACGATAAATAATGGTCATCCAGTGCTGGGAAAAAGTGAGACAGACAGACAGATTGAAACAACAAAGAGAAAGTAAAGAAGTATGACCTACCAGTGGTGCCCGCCCACTACCCACGAAGTATTTGAAGAGGAAGGGGGGGGGGGGGAGTGAGCAAGAACCAACAGGTATAAAGGTTCATTCATACCGACCGTCATCAAATTAGGGCCGTACGAGCTATTCGGTCATTGTCATGTGTGCGAGAATAACATTTTTTTTGTATGTCAATCTAATGACTGTTCATTGTAGGTGTGTGTGTGTGTGTGTGTGTGTGTGTGTGTGTGTGTGTGTGTGTGTGTGTGTGTGTGTGTGTGTGGGCGTGGGCGTGTGCGTGTAAATGTATACATACATGAATGCATGTGTGTGTGTGTGTGTGTGTGTGTGTGTGTGTGATTGTGTGTGATTGTGTGTGTGTGTGTGTGTGTGAGAGAGAGAGAGAGAGAGAGAGGACAAATGAGTGTGCATGTAGTATGTATTTACCATACTGCAATAAATTTCTCTTTGTGAAAATCAATAAAATCTTATCATATATCTTTCGTTTGGTCTTTTTATGTGATCATTATATGTCATGGTCCCTGTTCTGGTTGCAGTATTTCCCCTTCTATCATCCTTCTGATTAAATTGTTTGGTGTGATTTTAGTAAAATTGTGTGACTTGTGAGGAAATAGAGCCCTGTGTATTACATTTATAATTTATCACGAATTTGATATTTGGAGGGGAACGATTCTGAGCCTGGATGTGGGTACTTCGCCGGAGCTCTGGTGTGTGGCTTGCTCCTTCTTTCCTATCAAACATTTTATCATCTCTCTAAATCTTCCCCCCTTTTTTATGTTTGTTTCTCTCTTGTAACACCTCTAATCTTCGGGACTTTAAAAATATGACTCTTTCTGCAGCATTTCTACTGCTACTCTTTGGTTTCTTCACACTGCTGTCTTTCAGCCACACCCCTGGTCTTCTGGTAGGGAAGGTCTACACCTAGCCTTCTTGGACAAGGGCGAAAAATCTCGGAGATCACATGTGCAAGTTGCGCACTTTAAAGATCCCTTGGTGGTCTAAAATTGATAAAATAAAGGCTTTGACCACCACCCGGGCAAAATTCTAAATTTCTTATCAACTGAAAATGTTTAATGTGTCCCACGAGCTCATATGATGACGTTATGCAGTTGTGAGCGCCGTAAAACACATACAAAAAAAAGAGACTGACTAGATTTTTTCACACAAGAATCAAAAAGTGGTGTAAGAAACACGATGAGTGATCTTTATGCTCGAGAGCATTTAGTTTTCGACATTATTTTAAAGTGTCAGAAAGGGAGGGAGAGAGAGATACAGAGAGGTGAGAAACACGCTCACATAATCATGGAGGAACCAAAGTTCCATTTTATCCATCCTGCTGAGGACTTCAAGTAAGGACCCCTGCCGTTGGCTTCACCTTTGTTGACTCGTTTCAGTTGAAGTTCAAGAAAACATGGCTGGAACTGGAACGGAAGCTCACGTGCAAACTATACGGATTCACCCCAGCCCGAAGATGAAGAAACCTGTGAAAAGGTTGTGAAACTGACTTG
>NW_004797798.1:563484-565606 GCF_000002075.1 Aplysia californica
GCAATAAATTTCTCTTTGTGAAAATCAATAAAATCTTATCATATATCTTTCGTTTGGTCTTTTTATGTGATCATTATATGTCATGGTCCCTGTTCTGGTTGCAGTATTTCCCCTTCTATCATCCTTCTGATTAAATTGTTTGGTGTGATTTTAGTAAAATTGTGTGACTTGTGAGGAAATAGAGCCCTGTGTATTACATTTATAATTTATCACGAATTTGATATTTGGAGGGGAACGATTCTGAGCCTGGATGTGGGTACTTCGCCGGAGCTCTGGTGTGTGGCTTGCTCCTTCTTTCCTATCAAACATTTTATCATCTCTCTAAATCTTCCCCCCTTTTTTATGTTTGTTTCTCTCTTGTAACACCTCTAATCTTCGGGACTTTAAAAATATGACTCTTTCTGCAGCATTTCTACTGCTACTCTTTGGTTTCTTCATACTGCTGTCTTTCAGCCACACCCCTGGTCTTCTGGTAGGGAAGGTCTACACCTAGCCTTCTTGGACAAGGGCGAAAAATCTCGGAGATCACATGTGCAAGTTGCGCACTTTAAAGATCCCTTGGTGGTCTAAAATCGATAAAAGAAGGCTTTGACCACCACCCGGGCAAAATTCTAAATTTCTTATCAACTGAAAATGTTTAATGTGTCCCACGAGCTCATATGACTCAGAAAACATGGCTGGAACTGGAACGGAAGCTCACGTGCAAACTATACGGATTCACCCCAGCCCGAAGATGAAGAAACCTGTGAAAAGGTTGTGAAACTGACTTGTAAATTGGGAGAAGTCACACCATAGCATAACCCCTTGGGGGAGGGAGGGGGGGTGGGGTTATGTCGTTAGCTTAGTACCCAGCGATTAATCTGAGCTATGGCGCAGATGACCTGTGTGCTGTAGCGGTTAGGTAGGCACTTCGCTGTCGCAAGAGGAAAGACTCGAGTTTGATTCTCGCGTGGGGGGAAATTTTTTAAAAAATCGAATGTCTCACTCTATCTGCTGGGACGTTATATCCCTCCCAGCCCAGCCCAGATTGTTCATCATAGGGAAGGTCGCAACTTGTCTCTCAAAAGATCTTAATTGTGTCGATGGAGATGTAAAACTTCTAAATTAAGAAAACAAAACAAAACAACAACAACATCGGATGCAGATGGCCCTGGTTCGTATCCCCATATTACTCACCACTGTCCCCGCGATTTTATTCAAAACAAATTCTGAAATTATGCAGACTGAGCCCAAAGCATGTGAAATTATGCGATTCTGTTAATTTTAACAAAGAATGATAGAGGAAAATAATCAGAAATAGTGCCCCCCCAAAAAAGATCAAATTTTGCTAAATTATGCGGGGTGCATAAAACCGCGGGGACGAAATATTACAGTGAGGTGTTGTGAACTTATGGAGTGAGTGGAGTCTCCGAGGCTCCCTATCTGCTTATAGTATAGTTTTTATAGTAGAGGGTTTTACGGCGCTCGAAGATGCATAAGGTCATAAATATGAGCGCGCGGGACACATTTAATACTTTTAGTTGGTAGGGAATTTTGAATTTTGCCCGGGTGGCGGCCGAAGCCTACTCTGATCGATTTTAGACCACCAGGGGATCTTTCATGTGCGCAACTTGCATACGGGTCCTCCAAGATTTTTCGCCTTTCTCCGAGAAGGCTAGGTGTAGATCTTTCCTACCAGAAGATCAGGGGTGTGGCAGAAAGACAGCTGTAAGAAGGAGTCAAGGAGTAGCAGTAGAAAGGCAGCAGAAAGAGTCAGAAGCTCAGAGGATGGGACAAAGTAGGTGAGGGGGTGGGGGCAGAAAGAGGAGACGAAAGCAGACGACAGAATATTGCTAGAGAGCAGGAAAGGAGGTGAAAGGAGACAATTTTAGAGAAGAAAATTTTTCGGTCGCTACCCATCGGCTTAGTTCGGTTCTACAACATTACAAGAGATACATTGTAGATGTCAAATTCGGTCGAGGTCTCGTCTCTTTAAATTAATTTTTTATTAGCCGTTCAGAGTTGAAATATTAAAGGGGTGTGAAAAAGTAAGTCCATAGCCATACCATACATGCTTCACCCTTGACCCTTGACATCTCTAACTGAAAGCGACCCGGCAGGTAAGGTGGAGGAGAGGAGGAGA
>NW_004797798.1:567931-569009 GCF_000002075.1 Aplysia californica
TATATATTAAATAACATATATTAAATATGATACCTTCAATGTATGAACTACACCCAGTACAAAGTTCGTAGAAGATTTTAGTACAATTAAGTGTCAACACTGGTAACATTTTAAAATAGGCTGTGTATACAGTGTGGGCTGCCGTTTTCAGAAACTTGAGGAACTTTATGGCATTTGATTGATCGTATCAGTGTTACAGTAATACGTCGACGTTGTGTCCTTGGG
The DNA here is from genome assembly GCF_000002075.1 of Aplysia californica. Taxonomy (NCBI): domain Eukaryota; kingdom Metazoa; phylum Mollusca; class Gastropoda; order Aplysiida; family Aplysiidae; genus Aplysia; species Aplysia californica. The sequence continues at coordinate 568,157 of NW_004797798.1, forward strand.
AAAGGCACTTTACACAAATTTCCCACTTGGCTCGGTCCTTTCGGAGACGGACGTTAAACTAGGAGGCCCCGCCTCTTAAATAACCTAATAGTGTTGATAGGGGGGTTAAACCCATACCATTTCATTTCATTTCACAGTAATACGCATGGATAACACTTACAGCAGAGAAGTCTCTACCTGGTGGAAGTTTGGCTGTTTAAATTGGGCTTTGTAGTAGCCTGGTGTACCGGGTCAGACCCCGACAAACCCAACAGTGGGGTCTATAACTAGATACATGTATTTAAATCTAACGCTAAGAGACATTCTCCGCTTCCAAAGAAAATTTCACAGCAACCTGCCAACTCGCAGAGGCGCTCACTCAAACATGAACAAATACGATCACACTGCATTTAATATGTAGCTGTCTCATTCCAGCAAGTAAATACATTACAGCGTTAGAGGCGATTTTTGTTTCAGTAATAAGTCTGATCGAAATACTAGGACAAAAAAATAAAGTCTAAATAAAAACTGTTAAAATTCAGTGTGACCGGTTAACGTTTGGGGTTTTTTCCTCACAGTTGTCCATTTGATTGATTGGTTGATTGATTGATTTTTTTTTTGGGGGGGGGGTCTTTAAAATTTTGCCTTAATTCTTAGTGCAAAATGATTAGAAAGACTGAGGCTATAGCAAGGAGTTTAGAACTAATGGAGCCTCCTCTCCCTCTTCGCGGCGCCACGAGTAGCACGCCGCGGTGGGGTACAATATGGCCGCCGACCGTGGTCTAAATCACGAACTGTGGTGTTTCTTTTTATAGAATCGTATCTGGCTGGGCCACCTTGTGGGGGTGGGCGAGGTGGGGGAATTCACGCAAGG
>NW_004797798.1:571281-572825 GCF_000002075.1 Aplysia californica
TTATGGCATTTGATTGATCGTATCAGTGTTACAGTAATACGTCGACGTTGTGTCCTTGGGAAAGGCACTTTACACAAATTTCCCACTTGGCTCGGTCCTTTCGGAGACGGACGTTAAACTAGGAGGCCCCGCCTCTTAAATAACCTAATAGTGTTGATAGGGGGTTAAACCCATACCATTTCATTTCATTTCACAGTAATACGCATGGATAACACTCACAGCAGAGAAGTCTCTACTCCCAAGTTATCATACTGTCGATATAGGCGCCGAAATACATCATGCACTGAAGTGGAGATTTTATTACACAGAAATTCAACTTATCCAGTCCAGCTCTAGAGTGTGGCAGTGGTTTATGGCTTGAGGATTGTCAGTTTTACTCCCATTGCTTGTCAAACTTATTTATAATTATAGTGTAGTCAGAGTCCACTTTAAAGAGCCTACTAAAATGTTCGCATCGCCCACCAGCATGTATTACAATGCGGGCATTAAATTATATCTGGGGGCTCTCGTGGTCTAGAGGCACGGTGTTCGCCTCTCATTCAATAGGCCCCGGGTTCGAAACCTGACTGCGACGGAAAATTTTCTTTTCTAAAGTTTTCTCCTTTCACCTTCTTTCCTGTTCTCTAACCATGTTCTGTCGTCTACTTTCGTCTCCCCTTTCTGCCTCCCCTTCCCCCCTCTCTAGGCTCCTGGCTCTTCTACTGCCTTTCCACTGCTACTCCTTGGCTCCTTCTTACTGCATTCTTTCTGCCACACCCCTGATCATTGGGTAGGTCAGTTCTAACACCTAGCCTTCTTGGACAAGGGCGAAAAAATTTCTTAGGTCTCGGTGTGTGTAAGTTGCGAATGTTAAAGATCCCTTGTTGTCCTAAAATTGATAAGAGTAGGCTTAGGCCTCCACCTGGAAGAAATTCAAAATTAATTTATATTCAAAACTTAAAAAGCTTAATGTTTCTTGCACGCTCATATGACCTTATGCAGTTGTGTGCGCCGTAAAACACTTACAAAACAAGATAATACCTGTCATTACTCTGGTAATCCCCCACCATCCACCAAAAGTACCAACAGAGCTGAATCGTAGGTGATATCTCTCCCAAGTTGGTATGCGTGTGTTTGTTCTTGACAATTTCAGAAAACAATTTCACCCGCTTGCCAGTAAAGCCTACTACAAAAGAATAACAGGGTACAAGGCAAGAGGAAGACAAAGGAAGACCAGGATCGAGAGTGTGAAGGATACCCGGAAAACACAATATTCCACTTAGCCAGGCCATCCTGCTTGCTGGAAACAGAAATCTCTTTCTCCCATCGACGCCCTAGAGGTACAAGAGGAAGGATAAAGTAAAGTAAATGTGTAAGTGTAAGTATGTCACCATAGTTTACCCAAAACAGAAGTATTGTTTACATGAATGTTTTCCCTGTTTGGTTGTTTATTTTGCATTCACACGTATTTGTTTAAAGTGTCACTGACAACCGGTGTGAATTTTTGAAGTGGCTTTCTGGTGAGGTCCGCTTTGTGAAAATGCTCCTAGAGAGAGAGAGAGAGA
>NW_004797799.1:0-1065 GCF_000002075.1 Aplysia californica
AAAACTCTCAGTGTATGAATACAGGAGAGTGTAACACTCACAAAGACAGAAAAAATCTTTTTAAAATTGTATTGAATCTTTACTTACACAATAGATCAACCACGGATCCACATTATGCACACCCAATATGACACACGCCAATAAGCCTTTCTCCAGTCAAGAAATAAAATCTGTCCTTGACACCCAGGCTATTATAAAGATTACATTATCACATTCAGCAGCTGTAGAAATATTAACACCATACGGGTCGGTACTCTTTTGAAATCAGTGAGTTTTCACTCTTATAATCAAGCTCAGCGCAGCACTTGCAGCTGCTTTATTTGATGCTTTTTTGAAGGGTAATAAGACACAGATGTCTGGTAAACACAACTACTTTGCACTTGGAAAAAAAACTATTTCATCTCTGAAAACAAACAATTTTTTAATATTCTGAAACAACAACACTTATTTCCTGAGCGTCTTCCCACAAACTCCCTTTTATCTTCTATTGCTTTTGAAAAGAAAAAAAAAAGGATGAAAAGAGAAAAAAAAGGATGAAAAGAGAAAAAAAAAGAGAGAAGAACAGAATCACCGTGCAAAGAAATTCAGAACTGTTATAACAGTAAAACAAACAACAATTTTATTGCCCTAATGTGCAGTAGCTTTCCAGCTAACCATCTAAATAATGAATCAGACGTCAAACATAATGGGACTTTTGTGGTGCAGTGGTTCGGTGTTTAGCCGTTGCACGCAAAAGACACGACTTCAATTTCTGAGTGAGGGAAATTTTCATTGAGTGTTTCGGTCTTTCTTGTGACACGCTGTATCCCTCTAACACCGGGTTGGTTCTGATAGGAAGGGTCTTAAATGATCTAGATTGTGTCGATGGGGACGTATAAAAACACCTACAATAAAAAATAAACACCGAAAAGAAACCCAGACTCGCAATCAGCCTCTTGTGCACTTGTCGTTATCCTGGCAGCCTATAATCATTTCGACAGCGCATTGCTTCGTTAATACATTCCTGAAATACGTGACAATGCACCGTCCTCAGTCCCTTATCACCTTATTCCTCCCCCCCCCCCC
>NW_004797799.1:1362-2498 GCF_000002075.1 Aplysia californica
CCCCCCCCCTCACTGCCAGACCTTCTTATATGAATTAATCTTATCAAAGAGTGTGTTGAGTCTCGGACAAGGGAGTGAAATAGTGAAATGGTGATGGTTTAACGCCCCAATGAACACTATTATATTAGGTTATAATAAGAGGCAGGACATCCGAGTTTAACGTTTTTCTCCGGAAAGACCCAGCCAAATGGGATATTCGTGTTAAGTACCTTTCTCAAGGACACAACATCGGACTGAGCTGAGGCTCGCACCTGAGAACCCGCGAACTCGCAATCTCACGATTACGGGTCCGGTGGTCCAACCACTAGTCCACTGACGCCACGACGAGGGAGTGAGAGGGTTAAAAAGTTAGAGCTCATGCCGAGATAGCGGGGCGTAGAAGAGTTCAGGGGGCTGAGAGGTTGGTTAAATTTTAAACGTCGCAGACCTATTTCCTATGTTCCTGCAGTACGTTTTGTTGAAAATATGCGTACGTAAGCATTTATTACATCTCGGAAAAGACAGGGTTCAACCTGCAATAGTGTGACAGCCCTGCTCTGAATTCCACAAAGCAGTCGTCATATCAACACTAAAGGACAAAAGAGCCCAGAAAAACTATTTCATTTTATTATTATAATTAATATAATTATTATCATTATTATTATCATTATTATAAAACTACGTACCCGTACCTGCAGCGGCACGACAAGCACCGTCACTGCGACGCCCCCAGCCACAGGCAGCGACAGACGAGTGATTCCCCAGTTTGGTGTCGTAATACGTTCTACGATCAGGTGAAAGATTAAAGTGTCCCTCCCAAAGAGTTTACATGCTATTCCGGGCACATCATCACAAAAAAATATTTGGAAACGAAATTTATTCAAACCACACAACCCCAAGATGGCCTACAGTGTAAGTAAACCGATTGAGAGGATTTGTGAAAGGGAGGGCTCATTTAATCGATCAAGATTTAAAAAGCTGGGATAAAATATACATCTGCTCGTGCACTTGGACAAGACGTCGATGTTCGATTTTTCGAGTCGGGACAAAACCACAACATTCACGGACTGTGCAAGAACTCAACTCGTCCCACATACCTACCAGCCCACAGCCAGGAACCAAATTCTCTCTCTCTCTCTCTCTCTCTCTCTCTCTCT
>NW_004797799.1:4699-7951 GCF_000002075.1 Aplysia californica
ACACACACACACACACACAAATACACACACACACACACACACACTGACACGAAACCTGGTCAAGCATCTTGCTCGGAGCGGTAGCCAGCTAAACTCCCAAGTAGCCTGAACGAAGGGTGACTACATGTTATCCTATTATATATTATATATCCACACATTGTCGCATTGCTTCTTTTCAGCTATTCTTCGGCTGTATAAACCTGATGTTATCAAAACGGTCACCACAGACACGATCAATCTTCAGATATCAAGCCATTAAAAACAAAGCCATCATTTCTCAACAATTATATTCTCTCTGACTGCTATTCATATAGCAAATTCCTACTTAATTTATCTATCTTCCTATCATAATATTATACCTGGCAACATGTCAACCTATTCATGTATTCTTCTTATTCATCTGTCAGCCAGTTTGTGTCTCTGTCTACTTGTAAGTCCGTCTGGCTGTCGAGTAAAACAAGAAAGAGATGAACTGCCAATATCCGTGATTTCACCACACCCGTTACATTTTGTATAAAATGAATCCCTCATCCCTGAAAAGACTTTCGAGAAAATATCATACACGACACTCTTTGAACTAAATATACGCAACGCTTTCCGAAACACCTGCCATTTGAGGAGTGCCTATGTTTTCAGTGGTTAGTTCCTTCTTATGCCAAAACATCAGCGTATTCCATCTCTAGTAAGACTACGGTACCTGGTGAGTCAGAACAATCTGGGTCATTCCTATTGTTATTCCTCATACTGCGACACGGCTTTGACGGCTCTGGTGAACTGTAAATGACACTAGCTTTAAATTTGCTACCTGTCTGACAGCTTGTCTTTGGATGGTACAGAGGGAGGAGAGAACAAATATATGAGAGAGAGAGAGAGGGAGAGGGAGAGGGAGAGAGAGAGAGAGAGAGAGAGAGAGAGAGAGAGAGAGAGAGAGAGAGAAGAAGGAGATTGTAAGATGTGTGTGTGTTTGTGGGTATAATTGTATGTTTGGTTGCGTGTGGATGTACATATATGTCTATGTGTGCCTGAGTGTATGTGTGCGCCTCTGTGTATACGTGCGCATGTATGTATGTGTGTGTGCCTGTGTGTGTGTGTGTGTGTGTGTGTGTGTGTGTGTGTGTGTGTGTGTGTGTGCTTGTGTGTGTGTCTGTGCACGCGCGAGAAGGGGGAATTTGCAGCGACAATGAGAAGATGAGTGATTAAAAGAGGCGTCAAAGAAGACATGAGACTGGAGACCTGTTATAATCATCATATTATTTATATCAAAACGTAACCTATTTGAGTTGCAAACATTATGACATAATTCTAAATAAGTTCTCGGGTGTAAACGAGACTACCCACGACGGAACCAAACAAGAACTAAGGTGAGAAACAGGAATACCACAAATACCCACAACGCTCGGGAAATATTGTATTCACAGTGACGTCTCTTGGAGACGCTGAGTCTGAAAGAAAAAAAAAGAACTGCAACAATGGCAGAAACTTCTTTCAAGACGTTCGCACACTTCTTAACTCGGCACGCGTACGTCAACCAGCTGCGCTCAGCTTTCTTTCCCAAACAACAGAAAAGCAGAACTCGGGCTAAAACCACAGATCACAACAACGCAGCGTCTGCCACATCACTCATCAACTCGTGGGGGCTGGAATTCCTCGAGTCACAGAGACAGAAATCCAACAAACTCTGAGCAAAAAAACCCAACAGATTATGTTTAAAAAACAAAACAACCCACTCTCACACACTCAAACAGAGAAGAAAAAAATACGACACATTCCAGAGCGTCAAGAGTGTCGGGTAGCCCCCGTAGTGTTCCGCGGACTGAATGGCACCTTCCCGCGTGGAGCTGAATCAAACACGGCTATCGATTACTACCCCGTGCTCGTAATGCCATCAGTTGGGAGGGACGGCCAACAGAATTGATTTTTTTGTTCTTATCCCTCGGGGCCGGGTGAGTAGCTTGCCGGTGTGCGGGAATGTGTCATCTACTCATGTCCCGAAGGTGGGCGTGCGCGCTCTAGTTTTGTGTTATTTATATCCATGATGTATACGAACTTGTTTATGAATCTAAATCGTACTCTGCTTTGTAATGGCATCATCATGGCCTTTTTGCCAGCTGCACTATCTCGGAGATGTAAAATGCCTCGCGGAGCATAAATGTAAAATGCCTCGCAGAGCATAATTGTAAAATCAATACTTTAAAAAAAGAAACAGAGTAAAGACTTTCAAGACCCTATTAAGTATGCTCTCCAAGCTCACAACAATGGGATGTTGTTGATGTAGTTATTTCTTCAGCAGCACAATAACGGCCAATTTTACCTGGAACAGAGTAGGTCAACAGTAACACGAAAAGGAAGTAAAAGGAGAAGAGAGTTCTAAGCACTCCAAGACAACCCGCCCAAGGAACACTGAAACACTTAGCAACTTAAAACATTAGAACAACATAGCATGGCAGCTCTGTACAATCATTATTTTTTAAAAATCCAATGGCGCCTACGTGTACAGGCGTTGTGTGTATGATAAGTGAGCCAGCACCTGCGCGTTTGGCAATGAGAAGTTTTAATTTCTATTTTCTCTGTTATAAGCTAGAATTTTACTTTCTAACCATAGTGCTATCACACACCGTATCTTCTGCGATTTGCTTTAACATTCGTAATGGCAAAACAAAAAAAACTAGATGTTTTACTCAAAATTGGTTCGAAGCCAAGCTCCTTAACCAATTAGCATTTTAATTGCAGACTTCCCAACACCGAACACATAATCAAATAAGACAGAGGAAAAGCAAAACAAAACAAAACGAAAAAAAAAACCCCATTAAAGTGGAAATACTAAAACAGGCTACCTACAGTTACGACAAGGGTGTACGTCGCCTTGAGGCAGCGTGTCTGTTTCGAACGCATTTCGCTGGGTGTAAGTCCAGCTTTCGCTTTTGCACGTGCACGCTCGCGGTCTCCAAGGACGTGAATAATGGAAGAGGAAAGTAATACCCCTTTCTCCTCCTAAGGTTATGTCCAGCAAGAACAGGGAAAATGACTTGGTGTAGTCTATCTGACAGAACAGCGAGAAAAATGTAAGTAAGCCATTGCAAAGAGAACACGCTACGATTTTGGAGATAAAAGTATTGCCTGTTTGTTTGTTTGTTTGTTTGTTTTTTATTTGTTTGTTTGTTGGTTGTTGTTGTTGTTGTTGTTGTTGTTGTTGTTGTTGTTGTTGGGGTTTTTGTTGTTGTTGTGGTTCTTTTTCTTTTTCTTTTGGTTGGG
>NW_004797799.1:10379-11527 GCF_000002075.1 Aplysia californica
AGAGAGAGAGAGAGAGAGAGCAAAAAGAGGGTGGAAGGGAGGGATAACTCGCAGAATAAGTCTCAAGAACTATTCAACAGTGGCCTCTGACTCTCAGCCGTCAGAAGTAACGTCGACATTCTAATTCTGAATGAGCACAAAGTGTAGTGACTCACTAGCCAGCACAGTAGAGAACCTGTTGAGCTACACAGCTTTGGATTTCATGAACCGTTCCCAAGGGGCCGCCTACTCCAGGCCACTACCACTGGCGCCACAGATTACAAGAGTACCACACTTGTTGGAGAGGAGGGAAGCTGTAATTAACACAGCGCTGCCTGTCCCTTGGGACTGACATTGATGGACAAATGGAATATGCCGACCGGCTAAAGAATTTACTGCTTTAACCGCTCGGGCATAACAGGCCATAAGAGGGTGCTTAAGCTTCTACACCCCCATAATCCCTTTCTTCTCTCAGCCTTCCAACTTCCACCCCATATTATCCCCCTCTCTACCGCACCATCATTAAAATGTTTCAAGATCCAGGACTCGCAAATACACAGCGTTACCCTAGAATTACAAAGTTCTATCTGCCCAGTACATAGTTTCGAGAAATTTGACTTTTAAAAAATTCAAGTTTCACAAAATGTCAAGCTTTTTCGAAAGCGATTTTTAGAATATATCGACAACAACTCCGAATAATCTTACGATTTTGATAGAGCAGAGAGAACATTTGGTTTCTGACCTCATGGTCTTAGTATTTAATTTAGTAACTCAAAAAGGCCAAAAGTGTCACAGAGAACTTTGTAATTCTGAGATAGCGACTAGCGTGCTCGCCGTCTTGAGATTCACTTTTCTGAGAGTTAATCTTATTTTGTCACACTGACATGGCCTAATATCAAGCAGCCTTTCGTGTTCTTCAGCAATTACAGCATCGTATCTTGACACACCAAACCTGGGCTCACTCTATAAAGCATAGATCTAGAATCTAGATCTACACAGAAAGTCAACATACTTTGAAAAGCTGGACATAAAAATTTACATCTACTCAAATGCACATTTTTTCTCTCAAAGAAACAACCGTTTTTTAGTCAATAAAAATGCAAACCCGGAGGCGTCAACAAAGTCACACAGTCAAGAACTCAACGACGGTATGTGTGTCCTGGGGGGGG
>NW_004797799.1:14338-16073 GCF_000002075.1 Aplysia californica
GAAGATGATGATGATGATGATGATGATGATGATGATGATGATGATGATGATGATGATGATGAAGATGAGCTTTCTCAAGCAGGTATATTGCTGTTATGTCTTTTAACAAATAAGCTATGAAAACCTTCCCCCTCTGGTTTTAGATATCATGAGACAAAGCACTAAAATCAGACTGAAAAAAAATGGAGGCAGAAAAAGACCCAAGTCAAAACGGGGCATATATTTTATATATTTTCTGTCAATCCTACGGTCCTAAAAGAATGTATAGCATCTTTATTAAGTCGCTAGTCAGCTAAGCTACGATGAGGGCATTAACATTTATCTGTTTGCTGTTTGTCGTTGTTGTTTGTTTGTTCGTTGCTTTTTGTTTGTTTTTGTTTGTTTTTTAACCGATCAAACAGGTCCGAGAAGTCGGATGAACGTGCACGCTAACCTATTCTCCATCAGCTGTCCTATACTCACGCAACAACGGACACTCGGGGAGAGAGCGGCACCTGTCCCTCACAGTTCACAGTAGTAGAGAGAAACCCGATACCGGGTCCAGATGTCACAGAAGTTACGTGCTTAGATAGCACAAGTGAGAGGCCCAGCCAGGTACTCAGCAATTTGCCCTTTCGCCCGATGTAACACAATACCGGTCCGATAAGGTATTGCAATAACAAACCTATACATCAGCACGTGCAAACATATCGCCAAGAGTCATCGAAATTGCACGACCCATAACAGTTAGTTTGAACATTAATGTTACAATAGCCGGCCAAAATTGCCCTTTGTTTACGAATAACAAAACTAACAAAAATGAGAGATCACATTTGAAGGCGAGCCAAACTTCAAATATTTTTCAACTTTGAAGGCATCAAAATAATTTGGAATTGCGGTCAGGCAGAGCATAAGTATCCACATGGCTGTAAGGCATTGTGATATGACTTAATAAGTCATGATTTTGGGCAACTCCTGCTGGCTTAACGTGTCTGCTTTGCATACAAACGTAGCCGTTTGGGGACCTTGGATACCCAGTGGTCTTTGATATACTCAAGCCCCACCCACTCCCCCCCCCCCCTAATTGAAAACATTCGTACGTCAGAAAGCCAATCAAAAATGCATATGTGAGTTTTTGTAAAAGTGACAGCACCGGTACACACCCTCGGAAACACATCCAAACAGCAAGAACACCTATTTGAGCGTAGTCTCTACGGTAGTCTGCTCATTCTCTGGTAAGTGTTATTGGATTATTTTGCATGACCCTAACTCACACATTGACAGATCAAGCTCATTAAAAAGGATGGCAACCTAACTGATGCTTCTTCTTAACAGGTGCGTCTCTTTCAGAAAGACAGACAAAAGACGTTCTATCTCTGGGGGTCGCAAACCACAACTGTACAAGTGTCTGGTCAGCCATGCTACTGAAACCGACACGAAAAAACAAAAACAAACCAAAAAAGGGAAATATTTAAGGCTGAAAAGGTAGAACAATTAAATACCTGAGTTTATCTGCAGGTTAAAAACACCACATAAGATTGTTCCTACTGACAGAACGCTAATTCCTTCGTCCGAAAGCACATATCATATAGGCTGAATTTGAAGTATTTTTCGGATAAAGGAAGTGTCCAAAAAGCAAGCTTTTTTCTGTTTCCCTTTTCAACCCAATACTCATTTCCGACCTCTGAAAATCTCAAAGGAATTACAAACGTCAATAGCTATACAACAAGATGGGCTTGTTTCGTTTGGGGGGGGG
>NW_004797799.1:20811-22149 GCF_000002075.1 Aplysia californica
GAGAGAGAGAGAAGGGGGGAGAGGTGGGTGGGGGAAGCAATAGGACTTCATGAATATCTCTTGGATTTTTAAACTACTAATTCACCTCATCAGAGTCTACCCTTTTCTTCAAACTACTGACATTTTCTGTGTATGCTTCAGGACTACATTTACTGGGGGGAAAAAATCAAACGCTGTTTAATATCACCGCCTCCAAATCGACCGAGTTCTCACGGTGGCCACCATTCATAGCCTCGAATCGAGGGCGGTATGAAAGAAAAGTCCTATGCTCGCACACTGTGTATTCTTTGAACCTCCATTGCCCTCTGTATTTAACCACCCGCTTCACACTTGCAGAATGAACCTGTTCAGTTTGTTCTCAAACAAGTGTTGCCTCACTGTAACCCCAAAGTGAAAAGCAACTACAGACTGTTAGAGGGATACAGACATGAACTTCGCCATAAAGTGAGAGTCAAACGACAATTTCAAATAATGAGAGAGGTGCACAATTATAGGATGACTTTGAAAAATCGTTAACATCTCCGAGCTTTTGCTACTAGATCTAATAGATATGATCATGGAACCCCGAGGGGTGAGAGAGCAGATGGAAAACGTAGGACACTGACAGATGTGTTACATTTTGAATCTCGCCATAGTATGGAAGAGGTAGGCGCCACTATTGTAGGTAAGAGGAAAAGCGCATCACAAAACAAAAGGTCGCACCATCACCTCTTCGTCTCACTTAATATATACATTTGTTAAACATCTTTTCACCTGAGTCCGTTTAAGAAAGGGATGCTGTGTCCGCCCAAGGACACTATACATATTATTTTAAGAAACTACAACTGGAAGGATGAATCAGTGTTCATCAAACAGCAAAGAGTGTATAAAGCAAGGTTCATTTCACCAGCATCATATAAGGACTAAAAACAAAAAGTAATGAGGAAACGAAAAAAAGGGAGCAGACCAGACCAAAATATTCACACACAATAAGCTTCAAACCATACGGTGAAATGCATAACGTCGGCTTTCAACAGAGCCGATGCCGGAGGAATTCAATCGATAAATATCCGAACTCTTTGAGATTGAATATTCAAAGGTACTCCAGATAATTCAAAACACGGCAGTAAAAATGCGAGCACTGGGCGAACCCATTAATCATGCTAGAAACATCACCCCTCTTGTCAATTGGCGGGGTATGAGGCTTTCTTTTCCGTGGCCTACGTAAAAGCATTCAATTTTGTCTTTGATTGTTTGTTCTTTCTTTCCGGTCCGCCCACTCTTGTTCCATTTTTTGGCGCTTTCTACTCGGTAAGATTTTCTCATTTAGACAAAAGCAAAGAAATTGGGGGGGGGGGA
>NW_004797799.1:24449-25794 GCF_000002075.1 Aplysia californica
GTGGACAAAATCGAACTGAAAAAAATCTGCACATACCTGTGATGGATTTCTTGCCAATCAGAGACAAACTCCGGGAAAGCCTTTTCCTGTACTTGTCCATTTCCCCTTCACATAGAATCCAAAAGAAGAACGAAAAGAAATAACTGACAGATCCACTTCCAACACAGTCCTTCAGCACCGAGCATGCGGGAAACACACCAGAGACAACAACAACAACTCGCTCATTTATTTATGGATCCTAATCGTCACAGGAGTTATAATAGTTAATAGCAACACACACACGGAAGCGTGACTGCCTGCTGGCGCTGATGGTTTCTGGTCACTGTTTGTTGGGCCTCTCGTCTCTGCTTGCACATGTAGATAGAGAGAGTGTGTCGCCACACACGCTAAAGCTTCGGTCAATTCACTTCGGGGCGTGCTGGACTAGTATAGATCTAAGTCATGCAGCAGCTTCGACCGTGTGCTGATCGAACAGTGATGTATGTTGTATTTTCACGTGTCCCCCCCGAGGAGAAATTAATCTGCTCCACTATGTTGGTGATCGACACAGGTAGCAAAAGGAAAACTAACCTATTTTATAAAACAGACCTAAGTGTTATGCGTGCATGACTGTGTGACTCCTCGGGAAGTATGTGAAATTGACCATACATTACCAAAAAAAAACCATTACACAACAAGCAAAGAGTTTTACTAGATCTAGGCCTACTATTATACGTATCGGCGTTGACTGTCTACTACAAAATACACAATCCAACTGAAGGCTTCAGTGAGAAAAAAAAGCCAGCAGATCTAGATTTAGATCTAATATAATACCCAGTTGACTTCAGCGCGCGAACAAGTGCTCAGTTTGACGTGAGTGCGTTTCCCACGGCTATTCGAGGTCGCACTGAAAACCAAGTACGGAAAATCCTAAACACAAACAGAGGCTGCCAGTTCAGCATCTGTTTACAGCGTACTTATCCCCCATAAAGGCTTGACGCAGGTTGACAATGTTATCTCTTCCCACCTCTCGCCAAGTACAGCGGTGGTGACAGAATAGAAGGATGGAAGTCGAGTCTGAGACGGACCTGTATTTACGTCACATTTTCAACGCGACACAAGTCACAGCACCTCCACTCATCTATGCAACACAGGCTCAACTGGGGGACCCGCTCGCCCCACGCCCTACTGTTTAGTGTTTATTTGTGTCGCGGCTAACTTTCAAGGCGCGCGCTCTCCCCTCCCGTAGGCTACCACTAACTGCGAGAGCAGACCTAGTGTAGGAGAATACAGTGTGAGCCGTGCGCGGACAGGAGATTTATTATAAAACTGTAAACATTCTCACGGACACCAACCAGCCAGGCCC
>NW_004797799.1:29417-31618 GCF_000002075.1 Aplysia californica
GAGGAAAAGAGAGAAGGAGAAAGAGAGAGAGAGAGAGAGAGAAAGAGAGAGAGAGAGAGAGGGAGAGAGAGAGAAAGAGAGAGAGAGAGGGGGGGGGGAGAAAAGGATAAATCGAAACACATGTAATGACCTGTCGGCGTGTGAAAGGCTAGAACAAGGAAGGAAACTCGTCGCTCAAAGCTGAGTTGCCCCCGAGCACATTACTTGGCAAACCTTAGGAATTACTCTGCAGCCCTACAGCGCTTTCTCAATGCCACTCTCACGAACCACCACAGTGATAATGTGATTTGCTTGTTGAGAGAGCTCCTCGAGATTTTACTGTGCAATCTGATATGTCTGGATTTTGTTTTTCAGTTAGTTTGCTAGTCAATTTTTTTATACCAGATAAGTGCACATTCACAAACAAACATCACATATTTTTTTACTAAAATGACAAACAAACAAGCATATTCATTTGTTGTTTTAGTAAAGAGAAACGTATCTACACCATAGCGCCCATTTCATCGTCATCCTCATCATCAACATTGCCATTCTCACTCTGCACAAGGGTACAGGACACGAACAAACACGTTCCACCTTCCTTTATATTGGGCTAACCTCTTGATGCTATTCCATGTCTTCCCACTTTTCCGTACATCAATTTCTGTGATTCATAGCGGCCATTTAGTGCATGGAAAACGTTAGCGGACACACAGAAAAAAAACAAAGGGAAAGAAAAGAGAAGTGACACCTGCCAGTGGCGCCCTCCAACAACCCCCAGTAGCTATATACAGATGTACGAAAAGGAAGATAGATGGGCGTGGACAAAGGAGGAGCTGAAGAAAGGAAACAAAGCCTACTGGTCGTGCCACCCTCCAACCACCCACTTGGTACACCCACTTGGTATTTGGGCGAGTTTTAGGTCATGCAAATGTCAGCGACAACGATGACACCGGATAAAGCAGGAGAAAGAGCAAACGCAACCACCAGGGCGTCACGAACCATGGACTAGCGTGTCATTAAGGCCAGGCTAATGGACCCAGCAGGAATCAAATTATTTACAAAGGGCCTCCCTGGGAAAATGAGAGTGCACAGAACCATCCATCGTTTGAGAAGAGACCCGCACTGCTATCCGGACTTTGCAATACGAGCAACTTTGCGACTGCCTCATTGCCTTTTTTATCCAAATTATCACTTTCAGCCTTTTAGAGTTATACAAGTTTTATGGCACTTGCAGCACAAATAGGTCATAATATAAAAGCCGAAGATGAGAGGCGTTACTAGAAAGTGACATACAAAGAAAAAAAGAAGGAGGAGAGATAAGGACGCTAGATGTTTGATAGAAAAGAAAGTGCAAACCATACCAGAGCACCCCCCCCCCACCTTCCCCCCAAACCATACAAAGACAATACGTTAACAAATATTAACAAGTGATTTGCATGGTAGACGGAGACATTAAAGCTAAATTATTGAAGGGTAAGGTGGATTGATTTAACCCCAGTGTCGAGGACCTATCTTAAATAATTATTGGCTATGAAGTCAAAAAGACGACACCTACGCTACACTCCTGGGTATGGCTTGAGTTGCTTGGGGAGGGTTTTTTCAGTTCGGAAAATGTTAATTACTCTTATTAGATTTGAACCGGTGATCAAGCTTTGCGAGGTGTGACAGATAGACATGAGACAGATCTAAAAAGAAGAGAAAATGTGTACAAAAGATTGATCCTGTGCTTTGTTTAAATTTTCAAGGAGTGAGACTTTTTTTTCTTTTCAACCATCCTTCGAGAACTATAATAATATTGACAAATTGTACACATTATATGATAAACGAGTCTTTTCTTTCCACTGGTTACTTCGACGGGATTACACCTGGTGTTTTACTTTGAGTAAAGCTCCACTTGTTATAATATACTACGTAGCCTGTTGAGTAAGCTAGTGTGCTAAATCTGACCACAGCGGCTAACAGCACGAGCGGACGAGTAAATTTAGCAAAGAGACAATAACACGTCTGAGCTCTCCCACAGAGCACGGGGGAGGATATTCATGCAACAAAACGCAATACACCGAGCGCCCTCAGGGATTATCGTTTTTGTACAGCTGCGAGAGAATTAGTTCACCCTTCCGCGTTCAGGTTCAGAGCAATATGAAAAGAGATGGAGAGGGAGGGAGTGGGAGAGAGAGAGAGAGAGAGAGAGAGAGAGAGAGAGAGAGAGAGAGAGAGAG
>NW_004797799.1:32940-34059 GCF_000002075.1 Aplysia californica
GTGTGTGTATGTGTGTGTGGGTGCGTGTGTGTGTGCGAGAGAGAGAGAGATAGAGAGAGAGAAAGAGAGAGAGAGAGAGAGAGAGAGAGAGACCTTGACATGTAGTGAGAGCATGTGGGCAAGTGCACTAGCGTGATAGCGAACGATTGACAGAGTGAACAAGACAGGAATAGATACACAACGGAGCAAAAGAGAGGGGAAAGAGCTGAAACAGAGTGAAAAACTCCCTACTGTTTGTTTGAGTGAAGAGGAGCACATCAACACAATTAACGATGATACTGTACAGGGAACAAGTAGGATAGACAGAAAGAAAGAAAAGAGGGAACGAAGGAAAGTAGAACCTACCGGTGGCGCCCTCCAGCCACTCGCCAGACAAAAGCCAGCAATATAATGAGTGAGAGACAGACATGGAAGCAGAAAGAACCGGGAAAAGCTAACTGTCGAAAAGAAGTAGATAGGGTTTTTTATGAGTAAATAATTGGGCGTGTTCAGAGAGAAAGAAAAAAGTCACGTGTGACAATACAACACAAAAAGAAAAGATAACCTCATGACCCCCAAAAAGGCGCAGGTTACATAACCCAATCTATCAAACAGAAATAAAAGATAATACATTATTAACTACAACCTCCGTCTCACTACAAGTATATCCTGGCCATCTATTTTTAGCATTATTTAGTTTCTATAAATAGAGACAAACAACAATAATATATAATTAATTGCCGGCCAAGGCAGTGACTCG
The DNA here is from genome assembly GCF_000002075.1 of Aplysia californica. Classification (NCBI taxonomy): domain Eukaryota; kingdom Metazoa; phylum Mollusca; class Gastropoda; order Aplysiida; family Aplysiidae; genus Aplysia; species Aplysia californica. Next base: position 33,680 of record NW_004797799.1, read on the forward strand.
TCTCTTTAAAGCATCCTTCTCACCATTATTCGCATAGGAAAACCGACATTGGCCTAGTCGTCGTTTCCTGCACCACCCAGTTCATCCAGTCACCGCCCATCCCTCTCTGGTTTCTTCCCGCGACACTTGAAGTCAGTGAGGCAGGCAATCCCGTGTGTTCCCTGTCTTCTATCTGTAATTAATTAGCGTGCTTATTTGTTGCTGACTAACCTTGTCTATCTTTATATTTGTTCGCTTTTTTTTTTTCAAATCTTGACCAGTTCACGGCGCAAGTCTGTTAAGTTTCTATCAACTGTAGAGCATTTGGAACAGGTTGTTTACAATCACACACACACACACACGCACACATACACACACACACACACACACACACACACACA
>NW_004797799.1:34384-35354 GCF_000002075.1 Aplysia californica
CAGACAGACAGACAGACAGACAGACAGACAGACAGACAGACAGACAGACAGACAGGCAGGCAGGCAGACAGAGATTCTTTTAGGGGGAGGGGGCATACCTGACGGCTTGATTACAAAGATGCCCTAGCTAAATACATTTGATTCCTAATTCCAGTGTTCAAATATATTATTTCAGTTGTTTATTCTGCTTCGAATCATTCTGAGCGTTGAATGAAGTTAAGTCTGCTTCAAATACCACAAAAATGACAAGGAGTAGAAGACCGGGTATTTCCTTGATTAATGATTCCTAGTTAAAGTATCGCCACCATGACAAGGCATTCTAAGAGCTAGGACGACAACGTTGAAAAACTACATGTAGTTGCAAAACGTTTCTGCTTCTTCGACTTGATGTCAGCAAAACCCTGTTCAAAGGGAGTGGCGATGACGTACATGCACGTTCCTCAAATGTATCTGTTGGGCCCCAAGCCAAGATGATAAATTTAAACAAGTGGAAGTAGCATTCATACCCTTCCTCTTTCTTTTCTTTAAAAAAAATAATAACACGTAAACAAACAAAAAATGAAAAAATAAGAAATTTCTCTACAAAAATTGAAACTCGGAGAAGAGCTGAGGAAGATCAGGGTGTAAAACAGCAGTCCCAGGAACGATGGGAAAAGTCTGCAGGGGAAACGACAAATATTTAGAATACAAGAAAGGAGGAATAAATCCAAAACAGAACATCTGCTCCCTCTTTTACCCCCCAAAAGACAAATTCCCCACATTAAAGAGAAAAATTATTTGATGCAAATGAAAAGTAACGAATGTTGATAAAAGGTTCCTGAATGTCTTTGCTGATGTATTACTTCCTCTTTACGATCTAATTGGATCGTACTTAACCTGAACGCCTTTGGGCTAGCCAAATGAAGAAAAAATCCGAAAGAGATAAACAAAGTAGTCTTATCTTGTCTTTTTCTGTCCCCCCCCCCCCCCT
>NW_004797799.1:35454-37102 GCF_000002075.1 Aplysia californica
GTCCCCCCCCCCCCCCTCCCATCCCCCAACCCAAACCCTTAAAGGTCCCGAACTAAAAACATCCTGCAAAATAATAAAACCAAACTAATGAAACGTGGACGAATGTTCCACTAAGCATAATGACGTCAACTGATCAGGATCCAAGGTGCTAAACTCATAGGCGTGTGAGCAATTAGCGGACAGATAAAGCGAGAACCCTTTGCACTAATGAGCTCTTGACGTTAAGAAAATAAAATAAAATATCCTTGATATGCATATATATATAAAGCCTACTTTGGGGTATTGATTTATGGGCAGTGGGAGCACGGAAAGCCATAATTAGAAGCTCATAAAGGCCTGTGCAATCACCCTCATACCAATATGATTAACACTTTGGGTCTATCGAGACGACGTGCCGTTAAATAACAACCTAACCTAAAGGGTGGGGACAGCCGAGTGGCCACTCAAATACACACTCGATATTATTATAATACATATGTTCATGTATGTCCATGATGACATGATGATGTTCAGAAATGAAAGATGACAACTGGTAAATACCCATGTATACAGTATAATGCGCTGACAGTTGGAAATGACACCCTCAATAAGTTACAGGATGTGCACAAGTATCTCAGAGTGCCAGTGTGCGTGAGTGTGCATGAGAAAGGTAAGTGTGTGCGTGTGCGTGTGCGCGTGCGCGTGTGGGTGTGTATGTGTGTGTGAGAGAGAGAGAGAGGGAGAGAGAAAAAATGTGAGAGAGAGTGCGTGTGCGTTTGTGTGTGTGCGTGTGTGAGTGTGTGTGTGTGTGTGTGTGTGTATGTGTGTGTGTGTGTGTGTGTGTGTGTGTGTATTTAAATGTAGGCTCTTGTGTATTTATCCGCATGTGTGTGTGCGTGCATGTGTGTGTATGTGAGTTTCGGTGTGCGTTAACGTGAGTGAGAGAAAGGGAAAGAGAGCAGGTGTATGTGCGGCGCGCGTGATTGCGCGCGAGCGTGTGTTTGTGTGTGTGTGTGTGTGTGTGTGTGTGTGTGTGTGTGTGTGTGTGTGTGTACGTATGTGTGCGTGTGTACGTCTGTGTGCGTATGCGTGTGAAAGTGAGATAGAGAGATAAGAACAAAGGGGGAAAGGGAGAGATCTAGAGAGCAAGAGGCAAAGAATCGTAACAAAAGAAAAATATGTGGGACAAATAAAACAATTAATCATCGTGTCAGTGCGAACTATCGAAACAGAATTCCGGGTTCGAATGTTCTCTAGCAGAATGAATAATTGCATAAGCTGAAGAAGTCTGGGGGATCGAATGTCATAAACATCAGTCTGGAAGCGGGATTGTTGGGGGTGGGGGAGGGGATTGGGGGTTTGGGGGGGGGGACAAAAAAAAACACCATAAAGAATAGAAAGGAAACCGAAAAAATAGAAAGGAAAAAAAAGGAAAAAGAAGTGAACCTGACCGCCTGATGCAACCGTTGACTCGCGTGATGGAAGAATATGAAGAATGAGAGATGCCAAGCTAATAGAAGTTTATGAGACTATGAGATGGTATTCAGTGTGTCACTTATGTGTGTGGGGGTGCGGGTGTGTGTGTGTGTATGTGTGTGTGTGTGTGTGTATGTGTGTGTGTGTGTTGAGGGTGTATGTGTGTGTGTGAGAGAGAGTGTTTGTGTGTGTG
>NW_004797799.1:38366-39439 GCF_000002075.1 Aplysia californica
CCCCCCCCCTCACTTTTCCTCTTCAACCCACATAATTTTATTCCCACAAGAAAGACAAAGAGGGGAGACAACAAACTGTGAAATACCAGTCTAACCTCATTAGGGTAGGCTAGCATGGAAACTGACGCTGAGCAGATTGCCCCATATTATGCACAACCTTCAACGCGGCCATTCACCACAGAGAAAACGACCGCTTCGAAAAAGAAGACAGTGAGTTCTGGCATAAAGCATTGCGACAATACACGATAAATTAATTGATCCGACTACAAAACAAACAACAGACAGCACACACTAAGTAAATTGACGCTTTGACTGCCTTTATCTTCCCCACCACTATAGTTATGAAAAGAACGAATTCATCAATACTTTAGTTAAGAAAGAAACGAAACCCCTAACTTCAAACATGCCAGTTATTGGACCGATGCCCTGGGGCGACGAATGTTTTAGGAGACCCAGGCTGTGTGGGGTAAAAAAAAATCGACAGGATAACGGCCTTAAGAGAAGGAAAAAGGTAGATATATTTGTTTTAGAAAAATTGTTATGGCACTTGCAACACAATTAGATCACATAAGTGCCGAAGATTAGAGGTGCTACAAGAGAGTAACAAACGCAAAAGAAGGAAAACACATAAGGAGGACAGTTGTTTTAATAGGAAAGAAGGAGCAAACCACGTCAGAGCACCCGCCGACAAACACAAAAAGCAGATAGATGGATGGAATCCAATCCAACGGCAACATGATTTTGGAAGAAATACTGAGACCACATCTATGACGACGAAGATCAGTCCAAGAACAAGAACATGTAATAAGTATTGTATTGAAAGAATTCTATGCCATCAGGACTTGGGTCAACTGAACGGATCTGTCCACAAATTCTCACTGGCATTACATTTTACAAAATGCTTTAATAGCGACATTGTCCAGCATCAAAGTGATTGTGTCCTGTCTTGAAGTTAGGTCTACATTGTTAACATAACAGTGCATGCGTAAGAGTACAAGCATAAAGTGCATAAACAAAATCTGAGCCCTCCCCCCTCCCCCTTTTTTTTCTTTTCCCCGAAGAACATCTCTCCC
>NW_004797799.1:39612-41523 GCF_000002075.1 Aplysia californica
CTCTCTCTCTCTCTCTCTCTCTCTTCCAATATTACAAAAGGCTATCCGTGCCATAAAAGGCAGATTCAAGAAATTACAAAACGAAACATTCCGTGACAGACCTTGCCAAAATCATATAACGTAAAGTTGGACTTTTCTAAACCATGGGTCTGTGAATAACATTCTCAGTGAGGAAAAACAATAAACATTGAGAAAGAAATTTATGACGCCAGCTGGTTCACTGAAGGACAGCAGCTAAACACCATCTCAAGAGAGCCACTCTACACCTCTCCAGAAAACCTGACTGAAGAGGTCATAGGATCTCATTCTAGTGTAGCCTCTCCGATACCAAAGTGTTTGACTCTCAGAGGAACTCCTGGCACCAGTTGACTGAGAGTACCACGCTATTTGACCTGACCTCGACCGTAATTGCCCCTGACCAGTGCGCGTACGAGTGGAGGAAACACGTTATTATACCGTGGGTGAGTACGGATACCAAGTATAAATGATGGCGAGTCAGAGATCAGACGTGGTTTACGACACCTCATCATGGAAAAGCCACAATACGCCAAGAAAATATGTAAGAATAATAGCAACACAATGAAGACGAAGAAGGAGAAGACTAGACCAGAGTGTACAAAAGCTACGTTTATCTTCTATGTGCCGTAGGCGATGATCCCAACCTTGTAGAAGAACAGGCAAATAGTCCATAAACCACCTGCGTAACTTATGGAGTTTATCCTGTTCATTCACAAACGAATAGTTTGTACTTTCACTTTTGCAGCAAACACGTTTGTTTTAAGCTCAGCCAAAAGTAGATAGATGGAGTCGCGTTCAACCTGACTGTAATAACATACTAAATCCGTGGGGGAAATAATGATACACAATAAAATTCGAATAGATAATGACCCTAAAACTCGCCTAAATAAAAACCTTACATGGAGGAATGAGATTTCGCCAATGTTGTCAGCTGAACAATAGTCTACTTTCCGACGCTGCAACAACAACAAATTCCGTTACAAAAACAGGACGTCTTCACGGTAGAAAACAAAAGCCTACGCCATGATCTCTTGGAAGCGTTCTTTTTTGTTTGTTTGTTTGTTTTGGGTTTTGGTCTTTGTTGGGTTTTGTTGCTGTTGTTGTCGTCGTTTTTTGGCTTTTTTTTTAAAGTGGTATGTTCACAACTGAAATAAATGCGCAAGTACGGCAGTTTGCTGCATAATATCTGTTACTGCAACTCAGCAAAGCTCGTTTCATAATTTGGTCTGATCCAAAACAAAATGTTTTCCTGGCATTATAATTAAATAATTCCTTACATGTGTGGGGCAAAGGGATGAGGACAGTGGAGGGGGGGGGGGGGGGGGGCGAGAGAACAAAAAACAAATTACAAAACGTATTTGGCCATACTTGAGACTGCCGATCGCACTCAGGACAACGCGCGAGCCTTCTTTGTTCAGCTGACAATAGGGAGAACAAAGAGATGCATTTCTATTTATGAGAAGTAAGAGGAGCACAGAATGAGTTAAATGACCGAAGAACAAACAAGGAAGTAGGGGGTTAGCATCATAGTCTAAGTAACTGTGACCGAACAGTGGCTCATTTCTGTACAGACTTGAGTGCTGATGATTTGTCCGCTGCGAAGTTTGTTAAAGTATGGGAGTCTTTGGTTTGGGTTCTTTTGTTGTGGAAAGAAATCCTTCCAAAAGAAAGAAAGAAAGAATGAAAGAAGAAAGAAACATTAAAGAAAGAAAGAAAAATTAAAGAAAGAAAGAAAGCAAACCTTTTTTCAGGTTCAAATTTTCATAAAGAATCCTGCAAAAGAACCAAGCACGCAGACAGTGCTTGAACTATAAATGTGAAATATAACAAGACAACAGAGAGAAAAATAACCAAAAAAAGAAAAAGAAAACAATTTGTTTTCATATGAATAAC
>NW_004797799.1:41623-42888 GCF_000002075.1 Aplysia californica
CACACACACACAAACACACACAGACACACACACACATCACACACACAAACACACGCATCACACAAACACACACACACATCACACATCACACACACACACACACTCACACACAAACACACGCATCACACATACACACACAAACACGCACAAACACACACACACACACACACACACACACACACACACACACATACACACACAAAAACACACGCACATAGACGTTAGACGTACAATCTCACATTCTAATACATGTGTCATCTATTTTTGCCAGGGACGTAAAACAGCATTGAAGTTAGTTCAAAGTCAAAACTTTGAGAACAGAACTCTTGAAAGAAAAAGGCCTTATCTCCAAATTGAACACACTTTTTTTCTAAATAATGAAATACAAACAAACAGAAAAAAACAACGAGCTCCCTTTATAAAACGATGGAGGGAAACGGGGAAGGACATGCATTACGCCGAACGGATGAGACAAGGGGAGGGGGAAAAGGGTGGGGACGTCACATCCTAGAGTACGCCCCCGCAGTAATCAAAACAAGGATGTGCAATACGTCACGTGCAGGAAAATGATTTCTCAACACCAGGAAATGACAACACGAGTCGGACATAAAGGTCTTCTATTGATCTTGAGCTGCGCATGCTGAGGGCGCCAATCATACATAATTGTCTTCACAAATTGGCGCTAGCCACAAGTTATTGTTGGAACTGTTACACGTGGTGCAAAGATTTAAGTTGTGCATGCTGCAGATCACATTTTGTGCAGATAACCGGGAAGAGAAAGGATACACGACAATTCACTATTTTAATAAGATCCGGGTATTCCTGGGAAAAACTAAATTTGCAATTTTTATTCCCTCTTAATTCCCTTTCTTTGTTCTGGTTGTTTGTGCTTTCACCTTTGTCAAATTAACAAGTTCTGTGAGAATTTTTTATTCTTTCTTGGCTCGTTTGTAAATCTCTTTTTTTTTCTCTTTTTGAAAGATATAGACAAACACACACACACACACACACACACACACACACACATACACACACACACGCACGAACGCACGCATACACACATACACACACACGCACGAACGCACGCACAAACACACACACACACACGCGCGCGCGCGCGCGCGCGAAAGCACGCACGAAAGCACGCACACACGCACACAATCACACACACACAAAGATATATACACACAAACACACACACACAAACACACACACACACAAACACACACACACACAAACACACACATTATAATGCACAAACACAC
>NW_004797799.1:43226-44971 GCF_000002075.1 Aplysia californica
CGGAGGCCGGGGGCTTATAATTATAAAGACAGTGACTCATACGCTGGACTTGGATGTGCGAAACGACCATAAAAACTTGTTATGGAACTATAGTTCAGAGCGATAATGAAAGAGCGGCCGATGAGCTGGGAACTGAGAGCAGTTGCGGCGAAAGCAATCAGCGCAGCGATGGTTCCAGAGTATGGCCGCAGCACGGAACCAATATACATGTATTATTAATGCTTCACCCCTATGCGTGAAGAGGTGCACAATAATATACTCGAACGTTCTGCCGTTTCTCGGACTCACACGTCTTCCAACGAGAGCATAATACGGGACTGTACCTCATGGGAAAACAGCCAAAGACAAGAACTTGTCGGCCAATTAGTGTAATTTAGGGACTTAAGGAGATGGGGTACAGCTGGACGTACAAAGGTGGGGACTGCAGTCTTGGACAAGGACTAAAGAAGATCGAGAGCTTTTGTTTTTGGTCTATTCCCCGACACGGGGTGAGAAAGGCTGATGATGATGATGATGATGATGATGATGATGATGATGATGATGATGATGATGATGATGATGATGATGATATAAAAGTATTTTGTACGGGAACAACCAAGCAGAAATATGATGACTGAAGACAAGCCTGGGTATAGAACGAAATAGGGAACGGGGTATGGGAGTTCTTGAGAGAAAGAGAGAGAGAGAGAGAGAGAGAGAGAGAGAGAGAGAGAGAGAGAGAGAGAGAGAGAGAGAGAGAGAGAGAGAGAGAGAGAATATTTGTGGGTGTGATAGCGAGGGAGGGAGAGATAGCAAAAGAGGGGGCGGGGGAGAAAGAGATAGCAAGTCATGCAGGACAGTCAACAGGAAAGCATTGGGTCAGTTTCAACATAATAAGCAATCGGGCAATGTGATTAACAATTAATGCCCAAACGCCGGCCGTCGGCTCACGTTGATATTCATTCAAGATACTGTACCTTTGCTGACGTCAGAACTGTTCCCTATGCGAGTACTATGTGATGAGAAAATTACAGAAGGATCCATGAGTACAACTTTCTTTTTATCATCCAGAACTTCGCACGTACCAAACACGAGGACTTATGAGATTACAGTTACAAGTCCGGTTGTATCTTAAATGCGACAAGTTCAGCTAACGATGCAAAAGACGTGCTGTTTTGCTGCAGAAACGTCTTGGTCGGCAAATAAAATGGCAAACAACAGTCTTTCAAGCACAGACTCAACGATGTTGTTTGGAGCGCGCAGTAAGTCAACTCAGTGAAAACAAGGCCGTGTCAGCCCCCCTCTGTCTGCCGTGCTCCGACTTATCTGACCACAAGGGAGAACGTGGCCATTGTGACGATAGCGGTTCACGTTTGCAGTTCTCGCGTTTCAAACTCACGGTATTTTTCGGTTCGAAAAACGTCTCTACGCTCGGCGCAACGAATGCACTGTCAACCCTATTTATTGTCTGAAGCCGAGAAAGCATACACACGAACGACGAAACGTAATTGTTTCAGCTGGCGCAGCCTTAAAGTCGTCCAGACACGTCGTCTGAACGTGGTTCAAACTATTCAACGGCGGAGGATAAATATCCAACATTCTTCGGATTCGGAATGTCCGGGTTCGGTCTGTCGCCGATGATTCGATTAGGCAATACCGCAACGGGGAGGAGAGACCAAGAGGAAGGAACGAAATCACAATGATCAGAAGTAGACTCCTTTGTGTACGAACCGGTGCTGCCGTTTTCACACAACTGTTAAGTTCCA
>NW_004797799.1:45071-46818 GCF_000002075.1 Aplysia californica
TTTCGTCAAATCATTGGCTTTACCGTCCACTTTGAGGTGACAAACTGTCGCGGCCTTGATGTTTATAACGTATACCTGCTGATGCTATCAGTCTCGGTTTGGGAGCTACCTGTCCCCCGTCGGCGTAATGTTATTCACGTTGTGTTGTACACGTCTCATCCAGGGCATTATTGGTCTTGTTGAGCCTTCGGCGACACACCGAACAACGAGCTTCCAACACACGGCCAAATGCCTGAACAAAGTATGTTAAACATGAAGTGTTTGATACTGGGTTAGCTAAAATACATGTACCGTCTTTTCGTTTGAGTTTGTTTTCTTGGCTTATTTAAGTCCCTATGCGTTCACGTTACAAGTAAAAATACTGAGGCTGAACAATAACACTAGATAAAAGAATAGCGGCAAGGAAGCAGAAACAGCATAGACTGGATCATAGACCGTAGCACAAAATACAGTGATATTTATGCTGACCAAAATATCAGACAAAGAGACATCCACATACTGCATAACTTGACATGGCTATTTGAGAAGAAAAAAAGACTTCAATATCATTAAGTTCCAACTGAAAGTACCAGAACAGACAGCAGAGAGATTCACAGTATTACCATTGTCGCTGAAAACTCTCTGATAGAGAATTTAAGAAATCACTCCTGTGATCAATCTGAGAACATAAGCAACCATCTGCAGTCTTCACCTTGACACCTATCAAGGATCCTAAGAACACATTATGATTCCAACATTCGAATCACTAGTCTGTGTAGACAAAAACAAACTTCTGTTCTCGCTGAAAGAAAGAAATACTTTTCCCTTGTTTATTTGAGTTAGAAGCACTTCAGCGAAAAGCCGATCGCACTACAAAAACCGTACGGTAAAACGGTGAAAAATGAAAATGGTATTGGTTTAACGCCTCTATCAACACTATTGGGTTATTAAAGAGGTAAAACGGTAAGTGACTCGCAGCAACAACAGAAAGCTAGAGAAAAAATGAAACGAAACTGCTTCACGGCAACCGCAAGGCCCCAAACCACCAGCAGCACCCGAACGTTGAACCACACTAGACTCTATACTCTATAGCACGATTAGTCAGAACGTGACCTCAGGGACTGGGAATGACTGAGACATCCAGTTCAAATTCGGCGGGATTAAAATTCCCAGCGTCGAAGGTAGGCTAGGCTAGGCTAAAGGCGAAAGCCTGATCGTTATTGTGCATGGCGTTAACGCAAATCGTGGCCAGGAAATAATTATTATGCTGAGGCGGCAATATTATTCTCATGGAGCCTATTCAAACACTCGCGAACACTGACAGATTAGAGCGATACGGCGACACGGGAGAGATTAAGATTTACGTGAGAGCAGACTTTCAGTTTCAAAGTGTCAATTCACAGGCGGGCTGGGCTGGTTGTAGATCAAGTTAAAAAGCACACTTGTTGTTTTTGTTTTGTTTTGTTTTGTTTGTTTGTTTTAAAAAATAGTTTCAGCGGGATGAATGACCGTTAGCAAAAGAGCATGGATTTTTTTCTCCACAGTTTTTGGGCTATGGGGAGTCTCAGACAGCCTACAATGGCAATGTTTCGTCAGTAAGTAACACACACATACACACACACACACACACACACGCGCGCGCACACACACACACACACACACGCACACACGCGCGCGCGCGCACAAACAGAGAGACAGAGAGAGAGAGAGAGAGAGAGAGAAAGAAAGAGACAGAGAGAGAGGAAGGGAGAGAGAGGGGGGAGAACAG
>NW_004797799.1:49442-52850 GCF_000002075.1 Aplysia californica
TGTGTGTGTGTGCGCGCGTGTGTCTGTCTCTCTGCATGTCAGAATGTCTGTCTGTCTGTGTGTCTATGTGTACGTATGTGTGCGTGTGTGTGTGTGTGTGTGTGTGTGTGTGTGTGTGTGTGTTTGTGTATGTGTGTGTGTATGAATGTATGTGCGTGTACGTATAAATATAACGGCTGTGCACTTGTGTACAAGTCTGTGCTTATCTGCAACTAAACAAAAGACAAGGACGCGACAACCAGCTACAAAGCCTGGAGAAACCTTCGGATGCCTCGGGCCTGTAGATACTTCATCATCTGCGACGAATGGCAACTGCCAAACCAAAGACGTGAACGTCCACGAAACATGGCAGAGGACAACGCCGGTGGCCCCAGTGTACGCCATACGTACAGGCTAGTATCCTCTAAATGGCCTTCTAAGCTTTCTGTCTAACTGGTTAAAGTTTTCATAGTACGAGAAGAGTTCGGGACAGTAGGTATTTCGACACCTCATGATGATAAGACAATTGCTTACTTCTAGTACGAGTTTAACAGCACCTGCAATACAATTAAGTCATATAAGTGCTTACGGTTTGATGTGTAATTAGATAATAATATGCAATGAAAAGAGGGAGGAGAGTGGAGAGATGAGGATGATAGATAGCCTAAGAATGAATGAGCAAACCCATACCAGAGCGTCTGCTGGACAATTGCATCAGTTTATAAGCAATTCGAGTAGATAGAGGGCAGATAAATTAATAATGTCTCTCGGTTCTACAGCGCTAACAACACCTGTTCTAGACGTACATACCAGGAGATAGGCGACGGTCAAGCGAACGTAAAACGAAGAGAATTGTAAAAAAAAAGACACGTTGGGCCACACCGAGAATCAGTTGTACATCTTTCTAAAAGAAGCGAAAATCGAACTGTGTTTACAAGGGAAACAGCTTCAAAGCATGCGTACGCATTTACTTTCGTACGAGTAAAAGAGAAACACGTTAACAACAGCAACAGCAACAAAATCTCCTAGGGGAGAATAGGAAGACGGCAAAGTGAAATAATGGTCTGAGACCAGAAAAGACAAGAAACATCAACTTCGCTTTCAGAACACGCAAGAAGAGATGTATTGACGATAATGCTAGTATACTTGCTGTTGTACTAGTGTGCGAGTTGCTACTCATGGTGATGATAAGTTGTATGCTATTATAGTTCACGTCTGGCTACCATTACTCCGAATGTATTTCGCCGAGAATATAATACATGTAATAACATGAGAAAAGGATATTAATACCGAAAAGAACTTTTTTTTAAAAGCAGACATGGCCGGAAAGCACAACAGATACCCTCATCTGACGATTATAACACTCGTACATTGAAAACCAAGAACTTTTTAAATTTTGTTTTGCAGATTGTTGTTCTTGCTCGTGTCGTTGCTGATGTTGATGACGATGGTGTTGCTGTCGTTCTTGTGATTGTTGTTATTGCTATTTTTTCTTATGCAGTTGTTGAGTTGAAATCTACTGCCATGCCACTTCATGGTTACATTTCTCTTGGAACAGATTGGGGATAATACTTACATAGAAAAGGCAGAAAAGCTGCACCACATTAAAACGCCTACAAACCAATTGCAGCCGCTTGCTTATTTTTTTTCTTTTTAAAAGGGGGAGGGGGGGGGGTGTTTCTTTGTTAAAGAGAAGCAAAAACACACGACTACGCGACAACTGTCACTTACAGCTATTTTTCGGGGTTCGGAGAGGAGAGAGCAAGAGGTACAGGGACCACAGACGGACAGGTAAGAAAAAGGACTGGCCAGAAGCAGTCTTCAGTCACCTGCTTCCCCAAGCAGATGACAAAGTCACTAGATGGTAGCTCAAAACAAAGATATATACTCACTGGGGACGTGTAGTAACGAGTGGCTCCTCACTGGCTTCACTTTGGGCGTGGACCAGCCCGGGGGTGTGGTTGCGGCGGACTCCGACAGACGCTCGCCGTGTCCTCTCCCAAAACGACGACCGAGAACCTCGTCCTTCACGGGATCAGAGACCTCGTTGTTGTTGCTACTGGTCCACCTGTCGTAGAGCGTGGCTGAGGCATCCGCCGTGTCCTGACTGGGGCTCACGATGACGCAATACTCCAAGGCTGGTCCTCGATGGCGCCGCTCCCCGGAGGCAGTGCACGAGAGGTGTGAGCCCATGACATGTACTTGTTGGAGATTCTTTCAAAGATCCTCCTTCAGAGATTTGTGCGAGGCGCAGGAAGGAGCTGTGAGTAGCCCCAACCAGCGAAAGGGTGGTACACCTAGATGATCAAACACACAATAATTGGCGAACTGAAACGGAGTCGGTATTCCGGAAGTAAAGAGAAAGAGACAGAGAGCATTAGCCTGTCTCTTTTGTGATAACCTCGATTCTCCTAGACAGACGAGGTCTGAGATTTCTTCAACAACAGGCAAAGCGAAAGTAACATCTGATGCGCTATGCCAACTAGCAACAAAGCAGGACCCCGGTCAGCCCTGCGGTCTGCTACGAATGGCGCGGCCTTCTAATAACGAGACAGTTGATCAATCCACAGGTTTCAGCGATTCCACTACTCAACCAACCCTCACGGCGAGGCGAAAGACCATTGATTTTTTTCCACTGCACAAATATTCCTAGGATGGCACATGGGGCGGGTGCTGGGGTACGAGCCAAGGCAAGGCGATACCCAGGGAGGATTAGCCTCCTCCTGCGATTCCTTTCTTCCAGGAGGGAAGACTTGAAGATTGCCGAGATTTCTTCTGCCCACGGAGCGTCATTTTTGTGAAAATGGTCCGTGCCAAGGGCACTTTTTCTTTACATGTATAGTTCGTCTTGTGGAAAAACTTGAACAAAGAACATCTTGTTTTGAGTCAGGCCAACTTATTATTAGAACACAAGGAATTAGTCACAGAATGAGAGGGGAAAAACATTCATAAAATCTTTCTTATCTGCCACAGCTGGTTGAATTAGAAACAATTACTTGAAAGAACCGATTTTAAAGAGCACAATCATTTTGCTCTTTGGGATGGTTTTACAGATAATGTTCTTTTTCCTTTAGAACATATTATCACTATTCTACTTCTATGCTCAGGGACTTCACGTTTCGACACCCGCGGCACGATCTGAAAGCTCCAGCAACTGGAAACGTGATTGATGGGCCTGTGAAATAAAAAGAATGAGAAATTAATCTAATCAGCGGAGCATGAAACATTCATCCAGCAACTGAGTGAGGTCTTCAATCTTCCCAACAGCGAACGTCCATCTAAACCTCGCATCTATATAGTAGTCGAGGAATTTTGTATCTGTTTGTTAACAACATATTAATATTGTACACAAGGCGCGCTGGGTAGGCGGGGGAGAGAGAGAGAGAGAGAGAGAGAGAGAGAGAGAGAGAGAGAGAGAGAGAGAGAGAT
>NW_004797799.1:53472-54667 GCF_000002075.1 Aplysia californica
GTTTGTAGGTGTGTGTGTGTGTGTGTGTGTGTGTGTGTGTGTGTGTGTGTGTGTGTATGTGTGTGTGTGTGTGTGTGTGTGTGTGTGTGCGCGCGTGTGTGTACGACGCGCGCGAGTGAGCGTGTTGTTTGTGTCTTGAGTTATTTCGTAGCGGGAAGCAAATCAAGATTTTAAACCCCCTCACTGCTACAGCGTCGTCGGGCTCACGTCTCCTCTGTGTGCTTTGAGCGACTGTATTTCGGGCGACTCTTAACCTCTTCACTGCTGAAAAATTTCCATTAACATCTGTATCGACAAGATCAAATGTTAATTCAAGGAATATTTAAACACAGAAAATTGTTTCAGAATAAGCAAAATCACAAGTTGTAACTACACCAACTAAAACTTGTTTTGTCAACCAGATGAAACAATATAAGTGGAGAATACAAGCCAGAACATGCTTCTACTCAGCAGTGAAGAGGTTAATGTACATGTGCATGACTTTTTTAATGTGTCAGAGCCAGATGCAGATGATGCAGAATTTATTTAGCTTTAAAATTGTATGCTGCATAAATGGGCACAGCAAGGCTTTGGCCCCTTCACTGAACTCATGTGTTTTATCCCATATGTATAGCCAGTACCAGTCTCCATCTCATCACCACTTATCCATCTTAACCCTTCTTCACTCCCACTCCCCCCATCTCCCTATCCCATCACCATCCCCTTATCCTACTCCCCTTTCCCCGATCCCTACACCCTGTCCAAACCATCATCCCATTACCCCAAACCCTCACCCTATTGCCCATAGTTTGTTGTATTGACGCCTCAATAAATGCGTCATTGGCTATGGTACTAACACAGCCGTGCCCACAATGAGCACAACATTATAAAGTTTTGCTGGTGCAACATCTTAAATTTCATTAGATTTAATACAACATTAGATCTACAGATAAACAAAGGTGTTCAGTTTTATGGGTTCGCTCATTTGCATACGCCATTTGTAATCACAGTAGGTTAATTCCGATTGACTTCTTTTTGCGACATAACCCAATCATTAATGTTAATAAATGACAATCTACGCAATAATATGTAAGCATCTGGTCTGTTTTACATTCATTGGCCTTATTTCTGCACATTCAGATGTTGTTTTTCTAATCATTAAAGGTAAGTAATTAGATTTTCTTGACTTCACCCTTGCAAAGTTCGAGTGGCTTGG
>NW_004797799.1:56862-58971 GCF_000002075.1 Aplysia californica
GGCTCACACATGAGCTACACAGAAAGGAAGGTCTGGTAACAAGAAGAACCAAATTGAAGGAAGGAATTGCCACCCCAGCAGAACACTAATCAACAACAAAAAAGTCATTGCAATCAAATCTTAAATATAAAAATAACTTCTTCACATTCCCGACCATACTTCCAATCCTTGGTGCGAACAAATCATTATTTATTTATATATCCGCCTGATCTCATTAATTACGAAGAAAATAGTAATTATTATGATTAGAGATCTACACAAGACAGCGAAAATGACAATTCAGTTACCAACAGTTCACTACAACGGTACTCAAGACACAAAGCAGTGGATGTCGCAGAATTGGTCAGTTTAGCTGTAGCTAGTCTTAAGGCACATGCAACAGAAATAAGTCATATGTAAGTGTCGAAGAGTGGAAGCGTTACTAGACAGTAACATACAAATGAGAAATAAGGACAATAGATATTTGGTAAGCATGAAAGAGCAAACAATACCAGAGTGCCCGCTAACCTCCTGCCAAAACTGATTAGAGAGAGGAGACTACTATCCCATTAAATTATGTAATGTTCTGCTGCTTCTTTTTTTTTTTACTAGCTTCGTCTTTATCTTAAGAGAAAACAAGAGCTGACATGAATAAACGAAGTCCGGGTCTGAAAATGTTCAAACAGCTGACTCTTCCCCAACAAGTTACAACTGATAACGCTTCACGTTGAACTCATACTTATCAGCAAGCTTTTAAGTAGCCATACACATTCGACATTTCATTTGCCATAGAATGAATCTGCAACAAATTTCAAACTCACCTTTCCAGAACAAAAATACCAGAAATCAATCAGTAAAACCCAGAACAGTGCACACTTCAGGAATAAGAAGCCAACAGCCTATAATTTATAATACCTAGATCCTCTAAAACGTTATCGCGCCCGCCACGTTCACAGCCTCCTGGCTGCCGGTGTGGCGTGGTCAACAACAGCCAACAGGGCCTAGAGGTGCGTCTCGTCAAAAGATTGTTTCAGTGCGGAGTGCTGATAAGATTTATTACTCGAATGCGCAACTATACTATGTGACACATTGATTGTTTGCAGAAAGAAAATGTGAGTGTGTGTGTGTGTGTGTGTGTGTGTGTGTGTGTGTGTGTGTGTGTGTGTGGAGCGATAGAACGGGTTAAACACTGGGGTATTTTACCTCACACCTGGTACAGAAGAGGTTAAAGACTGGGGTATCTGACTTCACACAAGGGAAAGAACGGGTTAAACATAGGGGAGTCTTACCTCACAGCTTGGATAGAAGGGGTTTTAACACAGGCTTTTTACCTCTCACTCGGAATAGAAAGGGTTAAACACTGAGGTGTTTTACCTCACACCTGAGATAGAATGGGTTAAGGTGTTTAACCTCACACCTGAGATAGAATGGGTTAAGGTGTTTAACCTCACACCTGAGATAGAATGGGTTAAGGTGTTTAACCTCATACCTGAGATAGAATGGGTTACGGTGTTTAACCTCACACCAGGGATAAAAGAGATGAAAAACCCTGATGTGTTTTACCTCACACTTGAGATAGAATGGGTTAAACCCTGAGGTGTTTAACCTTACACCTGAGATAGAAGGGGTTAAACCCTGAGGTGTTTAACCTTACACCTGAGATAGAAGGGGTTAAACCCTGAGGTGTTTAACCTTACACCTAAGATAGAATGGGTTAAGGTGTTTAACCTCACATCTGGGACAGAATGGGTTAAGGTGTTTAACCTAACACCTGAGATAGAATGGGTTAAGGTGTTTAACCTCACACCTGGGACAGAATGGGTTAACCACTGAGGAGCATTGTGGCCTGTGACTCGCGACACACAGTGAAGAGGTGACATAAGGCGAGGGCTCAGGCCAGATTTGCGCGGCAGGAAATTTCCCACAATCAGCAACAACGACGTTTGTCGGGGAGGTAGATAGTTTGCGACACAGAAGGGACGAATTGAGAACGTGCTTGTTTGTTTGTTTGTTTTGATAAGAGTTTTACGGCACTTTGCAACACAATAGGGTCATGTAAGTGCCGAGGAATAGAGGTGTTACAAGAGAGTAACAAGCACAAAAAAGGACGAGTGATTAGGACGATATATT
>NW_004797799.1:59097-62165 GCF_000002075.1 Aplysia californica
GTGTGTGTGTGTGTGTGTGTGTGTGCCTGCGTGTGTGTGTGTTTGTGTGTGTATGTGTATGTGTGAGATAGAGAGAGAGAAAGAGAGAGAGAGGGAGAGAGAGAGGGGGGGGAGAGAGAGAGAGAGAGAGAGACAGAGAGACAGAGACAGAGACAGACACAGAGAGACAGAGAGACAGAGGCAGAGAGAAAGAGAGAATCAGTCTATGTTTTAAACAAACAAGTTTTCCACAGCTGGTCTGCCGTTAGATATAGAACTGTCCCCCCGGGGCAGTGCCACTGACTGTAGTGTCTTTAGGTCATTCCCAAAGGGGGGACAGTAGAATTGTAAATGGGCTGATTCATGTCACGCTCATAACTGGGCCAGATCTACAACAGGGAACTGCAGCTTTTTCTTTCCTAATCCTTATTATTGTCATTTTCCTCTACTTCTTTTGTATGTTTGTCACACTCTTGTGACCTGCTATTTCGGGGGTGCCTTGATGGTGGAAGCAGACCTTGTGCTGTTGAAGCTAGAGAGGTTAGCAGAGTAAGTCTGATTCCCTGTAAAGACTTCTCTGTTGACACTCACCCCTTGGCGCTCATATGACCTTATGCAGTTGCAAGCGCCGTAATTATAATTATTATTTTTAAAGATATAGAACTGACAAACCTAACCGACAAACCCTTAAAGTTGAGGCAGAATGATAAGTCTGTTTTTCTTAATCTGCGTAAAAATCCCCACGGCTCGGCGCCCTGGTGAAGAGGTGAGTGATCCGCCTTCAACTCGCCAGTGTCGGGGATGGTCTTAATAGAAATCATACGGCTAGAACAGAAAGTGTCGGAGCCTTTAATTAAGTTTTTTTTTTTAAGGAAAAAGAATTTCGCAACAAACAAACAAAGCAAAATGGATGACTGTAATGTTAACCAGGCCAGCGTCAAGTAGATCTAGAGGTTTGACACAGCCGAATAAAACATTACAGTTAAGAGACAAAGTGTCGGAGACTTTCCGTGTCTTCGCGAAAAATAACTTCGGCAAAAGCACAACGCACTGCGATAATTCAACACGAATTTTTAAAATGAAACCTTACACGGGCAGAACCGAGAGTGCCGTAAAATATAATACAATATAACTTACCTCTCTATCACAATTAATATTCTCCGAAGGCTCCACCACTACCACAACGCGTAGGCCAATATCAGAAACAGCGAAATAAAACAACACTTCTGTAAGTGTACTGATGAGAGACAATGCTCCTTTACGTGTGCTCAATACTATGCCGGTCGGTTCACAAACAGGCTTATATAAAATCGAAAATTCGCAGACTACGGCAGGCAAATAAAAGAAGTCTCAAGGACACAAGTATAAAAACAAAAGACAGCAATGAATAACGTGCTCTGGCACACAAAACCTCTTTTTAAAAAGCCCACGTACGCCCCAGGTCAGCACGTTCAGAATAGAGTTCGTTTTTCGCCGGCTTTGTGATCGATACCCAGTGTAAGAAATAGAGTATAGATCCACATGTACACGGGCACGTGTGTGGGATCGCACGTCAGTCGATCAGCCTTGTTAACAGTATTAGTATTAGCGCGCTATCGTGTGGTCAACCAACTGCACACGCAGAACCCACTGACCATGAAGGCCACGGCTTCTCTTTCCTTCTACTTGCGAGGATTTTTTTCTTGTTTCTTTGTATCTTTCTTTCTTTCTTATGAGAGGTGATAATGTTCGCTAGGCCTACCGGCACCACGCTCCGGTGCCAAGCAGTAGGAGAGATGAAACACGTGCGACCACGTACCATATTAAGCTGTTCTTCGTTACAGTTTTCGTGTGTACATGTACTAAGCGTTTTACAACACGTGTAACACAAATAGGTCATATAAGTGTCAATAATAGGGACCCCAAGAGCCAATAGGGACCCCCCCCAAAAAAACAACAACCCAACAACAAACAAACAAACAAAAGGAAATAAAGTGATTAAGTTCTTTAAAACTGGACCGGAATTAGATCTAAATATCTGAATCACCAGCACACAAATCCGATACTGCAAGAATTGCGTCCAAGCTGCGTCCACTGTCCACCTGCAGTAGTACAGAATTACGCAAGGGTGTGTTCACAACAAGCACGTTCGTTTTTGGAATCAAGCGGCTTGAACGACTGTTTGGGGCAGTTCTGACGCTCAACTAAACACAATGAGCTATTTGAAACAACGACCTTGCTTAATAAGATGCAAAACACGACATATCTTATTCTTAAAATATGAATGTTTCAAAGGAGCAGTTGTCCTAAAAGTATGTAATCCATTCGTAAGATTCGCTGTCTAATGAATCAGACAAGCAGAGACAAAAGCATTGAATACAAACAAAAGAACAGATTTTAAAAAACATAAGATCAACTTGAATTGTAACGAGCATACTTTGACGATGAGCAAAATAAATTGCAACAACCTACACTGAGTTTGTAAGGTAAGGTTGTTTTTTTTCCTTCTTTTTGTATTCAATATCCCACATCTTAACGGCACAGCGAGGTTGGTTTTACGTTTACTTTGACAATACTTACTTCTAAACTCCTCCCTATCACCAAACTCTGGAAACACATGCAGAAGCAATAATAATTAAGGATAAAACACACAAGCAGAAGTCGATGAACCAGATTAAGCTAGAAACAATGATGGGAGCATGGCAAAAACTGTCATTTACTCTGTGTGAGAGTGAGAGAGAAGCAACGCGGCTGACGGTCTGCTAGTCTGGCCCCGGAGTCAACGCACTACTGTTACCTTGTTCTCTTTGTGCCCGTGGATTCAATACCGAGCTCGTCAGGGGAATCACTCGCACTCACAGACTGGCTCTACCTGGTGCCTGGAGTCACTCAGAGAGAAGGAGGAAAGTATACTGTTCACGTACTCGGCTCTACTTGGCAGCTATGTTTTCTGATATTATTCAGGAGGGCTCAACAATCGCAAGCGTACGACTTCTAAGAGAGGATAGTACGGTTTTCTATCGTCTTCATTGTGTTCTTTCGTTCCACACCCGTCTTTGTATCCTGGAGGGGGTTGTTGTTGGCAGAAATCCCCCGAGCCCCCACCATGC
>NW_004797799.1:62635-64741 GCF_000002075.1 Aplysia californica
TCTCTCTCTCTCTCTCTCTCTCTCTCTCTCTCTCTCTCTCTCTCTCTCTCTATCTATCTATCTATCTATCTCTATCTCTAAATGTCTATCTATTCCTCCCCCTCTCTGTCCCCCTCTCCAGTAAAGCGTTACACCCAAACAACACTGCACCTGATGGGGGATATAGAAAGGATATTCCCGTCCTTTACGCAGGTGTTGCTTTGCCGTAGGTTGCGCATAGCAATGCTTGCCACGGTCACCTTAGCTTACGCCAAGTCTAATCTTGTATATATATAGATAGAGGTGTCGGGAGGAGTTCTTCTCTGCTGATTAGACCCCTTATTCTCTACTTTATTGCTTCAGCCTCACATTATTTTGAACGAACCGGACAGACATAAGAGGGTCTGTCTGCTCCGGGGGACGAAAAATTTGTTGAGAAACGAAAGTTGTCGCCTTCACTTTCACTTTTACATACCGAAACTCGTGTGGGCTTACAGGTCAACCAAAACCACGAAGAAGTGGGCAACAAATCAAACTGTTGAAACATACAGCTTTCACTGTGACTGAAGGTTTTTGTAGTAAGGGTCTTTTGAAGACTGTGATTTGTCTCATTTATTGTCTCGTTTCCTTAACATCTCTACGGCCAATCCAGTGAGCCAGATCAGGAGGTAAGACTAGCAAAAGATCAAAGAAGCTGGTACTACCTGTTGGGCTCTGCTGCCAAAAAAAAAGGAAAACACACACACACACACACACACACACACACACACACACACACACACACACACACACACACTGAAAGGCACACACGGTATGTGAGTGATGGCTCAGGCATGTTTAATCTAAGAAAAGGCTACCGCAGGCTCCTAGATCTTTTGGTTTTCGAAAAGATTATAATGCGCGAGCGCATGCGCGTGTGTGTGTACACAAACTTTTTATTTGCTGCACGACAGCCACCTGGACCGTGTGTAGAAAGAAGGACAAACCAACAATAACATGTCGGCTTATCCATCATTAACTTCTCTCAGCTTTTTTTTTAGCTACAAGTAAGTTTGTGGAAAGAACATAGATCTACGTGGTCTCAAGTCTGCTACGAATCATTGAGCTAAACCACCAATGCATCGGTCTGAGAATCAAAATATTAACTTTCGATACGTATAAAGCCTGTCCTTGGAAACACTGAAAGTGTCGAGTTCAACCGAGAACGTCTTCGCCTCTTTAACACCCCAACCCTCTCACCCAAAGCTCCAATTTTTTCCTCCAAGAGAAAACATCAAACGTGTTCCCGACAGACGGAGTAACTTACTCTAGGAACTACTCAATTAACGATATCAGATTTCTTTGAAGTGCTACGCGAAAAGTTTATTCATGCAACGGTGAAGCCAGTAAAGGAAGCGTAACGATGTTTGCGCTTGGATAAGAGTATTACATGTACAGTTAGATCAATATATTTTATAGCCGAGACCATTAGCCAATGATTTCCACGCTAATGGGGCAACGGTCCGTAGATCTTACCCTTCATGTACTTAAAAGTAATGCCGGACGAAAAAATGTAGAAGGTATAAAATGTATACCGTTTGCTGGAGAAGCAGAAACAGCACACCAGACCGCAGAGAAAATTGCCACCACTAATACTAACTATAAACTCTTATCTTCAACGAGATTAACTCGCAGAAGTCGGTATGTCTACAGACTAGACGCCACATTCTTGTAGTCTCTTTTTTTCCCTCATTCGTCATCATAAAAATAACATCTACTTGCCCGTAGTGCATCCGTATCTGTATCCCCGTAATATCAGATCCTTTCTTTTCTGAATGGGAGTGTATACAGACCCGGTAATCGGGAACAAAGTCACAAAGTATACAGACCCGGTAGGGGAACTCTTTTGTGATTTTGGAAAGTTTCAGCACCCTCTTGGCTCAGGGTAGACCTAGCTTCTTCAAGATCTATGGCCTAGGTCTAGATCTAGACAGACAGACAAATCATTGGTCTAGTTTCGAGGCTAGCCTAGATCTAGATGTAGATCTAGATCTAAATGAAGATTGCGAATGTCTTTTCGATGAACGATAGTTTTTCATCCGTTTTGGAGTTGGAGGAATCACAATTTCAAGAAAAGAACAATGTCAT
>NW_004797799.1:65068-66526 GCF_000002075.1 Aplysia californica
ACTACCGGGTCTGGGCGCTGAAACTTTCCGAAATCACAAAAGAGTTCCCCTACCGGGTCTGTATACTTCGTGACTTTGTTCCCGGCACAGATTTCTACACTTAGGTGTAGAATTCTGTGGTTCCCGGTTACCGAGTCTGTATACACTTCGTTTCTGAATATCTGGGTCGGAAATGCGAACTTGTAGCTCGAAATCTGTCATTTTATGATGGGAATGGTCCACGTTGTTATACATACATTTTGTGACTAAACTTGCAGCCGCGAAATAGGGAAGTGGGTGGTTGGTGGGTGCTCTGGTGTGGTTTGCTCCTTCTTTTCTTCCAATCATCTTATCTCTCCTCATTCTTCTTGTGTTTGTTACTCTCTTGTAACCCCTCTAATCTGCAGCACTTATATGACCTTTTGTGTTGCAAGTGCCGTAAAACTCTTACTAGAACTAAAAATGAAATAGGAAATAATAGGCCTACGACTTGTAAAGCTAAACAACCATAAAGTGCCTCACAATTAACTGCGCTGTATAAAGTGCACACACGGATAAAAATACATGTATCTGCCTGTCCACATATCTAAGGATTAATCTGATATTTCACTTACCAGCATTTTCTATTATACCCACCTACCTATCAGATTCGGTGCCAGTCCACTTGACTGTCTACACGACTGACCACGGTCTGCCTGTGCTGTGTCAATTGGTTGGTGGTTAGGTTTAGGATTAGGGTGACTGTTAGGGTTATGGATAGGATTATGCGTTAGGGTTAAGTTTAGGCTTAGGGACAGGGTTAGGGTTAGGGTTAGGGTTTGGTTAGGGTTAGGATTCAATTTAGGGTTTGGGTTAGAGATAGGATAGGGTTAAAGTTAGGGTGTGGGTCTGGGTCTGGGTTAGAAATAGGCGTGTCAGAGTTATTGACTAAGAGACTAGCATACCATCATGCAGAACAATTGTCAGACTGACCCGTCGAATAAAACGGATATATCGATGTAGACCGCCAAGTGGACTGGCACCTCAAACTATCCACCTGTCAGTCTGTCGAGTCCTTATTTCAATGGTACATATAAAATCACGGAAACTTACTGTTGCCTTTCGTCTTCGTTCGTGTCCCTCGGAGTATTTACATCCAGCTCACTCAGTGTATCCCGGTTAGTAAAGCTAGAGTTTGAGTTTTACGTCACCATCTCAGGAATGAGGTCGATTCGGCAAACTCTGGTCTTAACACAATACCACCAAAAAAAAATCCAGCAGGAAAAGAGACGTATACTACAGTGTTTATACCGTATCAACTAACGTAAACGCTCCGGCACATATTGTTACGTGTATTGCTGCACATCTGAGCACGGGCGTTGCTGTCTCACACACACACACACACACACACATATACAAACAAACACACACACACACACACACACACACACACACACACACACACATAAATACACACACACACATATATATATTTATATA
>NW_004797799.1:67475-68740 GCF_000002075.1 Aplysia californica
CACACACACACACACACACACACACACGAAGACACACTCACATACATGCATACATACACAGTCACACACAAAGATAAGAGACAGATATATGGTTAGAAAAGAGAATCCTTGCAAGCAGAAATGTAAAAATTGCGAAAAAAAAGAGAGCGGGAAGACCAGTACAGTTTAAAATGTTCAACATGAAGCACAAGCTAGGCCTAGCCTGCTAGTCAAGTCAAGTTAGTTTCAATGAAGTTACAAGTTGAGAACTGTGCGTATAAAATCAAGAGCCATTTCGCTACCTCAGAATCACATGTACAGAGTTCTATCTGACACTTTTGGCTGTTTTGAGTTACAAAGACCATAAGAACAACATTCAAAATGTTCTATCTGCTGTATCAAAATTGTAAGAGTCGTTATCAAGATATATTTTTTAATTGCGTTCGAAAATGGCTGGCATATTGTGAAACTCAAAATCTCTGACGCCAAATTTCTCGTGGTCTAGAGGTTTAGGTGTTCGTCTCTCTTTCAATAGGTCCCCGGTTCGAATCTGGATAGCGACGGAAATTTTCCTTCTCTAAAATGTTCTTCTTTCACATCCTCTTCCTGCTCTCTAACAATGTTCTGTCGTCTGCTTTTGTCTCCACTTTCTACCCCCACCCCTTTACCTCCTTTGCCCCTCCTCTGGGCTGCTGACTCTTTCTGCATCCTTTCTTCTCCTTGGCTCCTTCTTACTGCTGTCTTTCAGCCACACCTCTGATCTTATGGTAGGTAAGATCTACACCTAGAGGTCCCGTGTGCAAGTTGTGCACGTTAAAGATCCCTTGGTGATTCAAAATCGATAAGAGTAGGCTTCGGCCGCCACCTGGGCCAAATTCAAAATCTCATACGACTGAAAAATGGGTGATGGGTGCCGCGCACTCATATTACCTAATGCAATTACGAGCGCGTAAAACAGTTACCAAAAAAATATATCAAAGTTAGGTACTGAGCAGATAGAACTTTGTAGTTCAGAGGTACAGATTTGCAAAAAAAATGAGACCACTTATTACAAAAAGTACCCGTCACCGGTCTAGGTGTTCTCTGTAGATTTATGAGGGGTTTGTTTTTGTGTTGTTGTTGTTGTTGTTGTTGTTGGTTGTTTTGTTGGGGTTGTTGTTGTTGTTTGGGGGTTTTTTGGGGGGTGGCAGTGACAAAGTCTCATCGATCGAGCAAGCGAGAGGGACTAGTATCAGAAAGCCTCGGAGAGGGGAAACGAAGTAAATTGTGTTTACCACACACACGTG
>NW_004797799.1:69773-71660 GCF_000002075.1 Aplysia californica
GGGGGTAGAAGGGACCAATGCAGGCAGGCATGTTTAGTGAGGTTTTTACGACGCTCGCACCTGCATAAGGTCATATGAGCGCCAAGGGTTGGATGTCAAAAGAGGAGTCCAAACGGGCAGGGGAACCCGACTTATTCCGCTCACCTCCCTAGTCTCAACAGCACAATGTCTAGGCTTGGCCTACAAACACGCACAAGCAATGAAACAGGTTTTTCCCACAACGTGGGGTGGTTGCGTTTCTCTTTTGTGTGTGTGTGTGTGTGTGTGTGTGTGTGCGTGTGCGCGTCTGTTTGTTTGTTTGTTTGTTTTATTGGGGGGGGGGGGTTTGTTTCGTTTTTGGGTTTTTTCATCTACCTTTCTGTCTAGTTTAACCGCTTTTCTATAAACATAAGGCGCAGATTTGTTCTGTTTCGTTTCTGTTGGTGGTGGTGCTGGGTTGTGTTTGTTTGTTTGTTTGTTGTTATTGGGGGGTATTTTGTTCGGGGTTTTTTTTTTAGGGTGGGGGGTGGTAATAGATATAATTAGAAATAGAATTTAATCTAATCTAGATATATAAACGTAGTTTGCTTGTTGTTGTTGTTGCTGTTGTTTTTTATGAATGGGGAAAAGAACGAGGGGACAATGTGAGTCAGGGTGCAGCCGGATTGTCGAGTAAAAGGGCGGCACATGCATTAGCACCTAGATCTAGATCTAGCATTTGGATAATATAGATCTAGATCTAGATTTAGATCTAGATTCTAGACCTAGAATCTAGATCTAGATCTAGATCTAGATCTATCTTTTTACATTAGGCCTACAAAGTTAACAAATCTAAATCTAGGCCTAGATCTACCCCTATCAACGTAGACAGGCTATACCGCAGGAGTTCTAGTCCATATAGATTATAGATCATCTAGAATCTAGATCTAGATCTAGTTGAAAAGTTACTTCTCTCTGGACTCTGTTGCAAAGACAACACTTAGGCCTAGATTCTTCTAGATCTACCCCTACCCCTAGCCCTCAATTCTGCTCTGTCTCGTAGTGGTCGCTCGTTGTTACGGAAGTCCTCCCAGATAATCAAGATCTATAGATCTAGAGAATGAAAATCTTTACGTCATAGATCTAAATGTTGTTGTTTTAGTTTTCGTAAGTGTTTTACAGAGCTAGCAACTGCATAAAGGCATGATAAGGCATCAGGTCCTAGGAGTATTATAATATGAGCGCGCGAAACATAAGCTGGTTGCATTCACAACAGTTCATAGCACGGCTAGATATCTAGATCTAGATCTAGATTATATAGTCTAGATCTAGAATAGATCTAAATCTAGAATCTAGATCTAGATAAATCTAGGTTCGGATCACCGATCAGATTTTAAAATGTGAAAAGCTTGAGGTCGCAAATGTTGAAAACAGCCAAGTAAGCACCGCTATGGGGAACATAATTTTCAGTGTTTTTCAAATAGATCGTTGAATAGATCTACTCAGTTACGGAGTCACTTAAATCTAGCATAGATTTAGATCTAGATATCTAGATCTAGATTTTAAAATGAAAACAAACAAATGTAAAGCTAAATACTCAATTGAATAAGATCAAATACATCCAGAGGCCACTTACATTACTACACTCATCCATTGCCTTTCTCAGACTTTCACAATAGCCTAACTTCCGGAACCTCAAGAAGAACTGCGTCTAGAATCTAGTCTAGAATCTAGGCCTAGCCTAGCCTTAGATCAGAGCGCCTAGTTTAGGAACTAATGTAGGCCTATGCGTCATCAAGACGTAACAACTTTGATGACGTCAATGCGCTTGATTTTAGTCTAGACCATAGACCTATTATTATACCTAATAGTAATAATAGTAATAATAGGTCTATGATCTAGCAGTGGTTTTCAAAGGAAAGTTTGGGG
>NW_004797799.1:71760-75620 GCF_000002075.1 Aplysia californica
CTAGTGGGCGTTAAGGGGGCGGTGGGAAATTTTCATGAAATGCACACAAAAAATGGTGAAGGGAAAGGTCTAAACAAAGACAAAAACAAAAACTGATAACAGTTAAAGAAATAAAGAAATGGTTTAGCTTAGGCATAGTTTGCAATACTACTTACTACTAAGAACGTTCGTTCCCTGCACGCAAAGCCCTTATAAAGAAGATTCATTCCGACTAATCTGACAAAGATCTGGCATACTTCAAAATTCTAAAGATCAATTTTCAGAAAAGAAAACCAGTTAAATTGATGTTTGCAGCCAACTTCAATCAAGCTGATGAAGACTTACGAGCAACATATAATATTTATCTCTGCTAATTGCAAAAATAGGCAAAACCCTAGCTAGCGGTGAGGACCTCATATTACCTGCGATCAGAGAGGTGGCCAGCATAGTCCTGAAACGTGTATCTGAGCCTGTGGTGAAAGTTCTCCCACTACGTGGCAATACCGTTCTAAGACGTATTGATGAGATATCAGCTAATGTTGAGGAGGCATTGTGCAAATAAATGCCTAAAGGACGTGAGTTCAGCCTTCAACTGGATATCGGTTCATAGAGGCTAAGGAAATATTGCGACAATTGTTATTTGCGAAAATGTTGGAAATAGATACCAGAGGCGAGTCCATTTTCAAAGTGGTCCAAGAATTTTTCGAGGAGAAATAGATCCCTCTGACCAATATAGTTGCCTGTGCAACAGATGGGGCACCGCCGATGACAGGTCGGTACAGTGGTTTTATGAGCTTCTTGAAGAAATCAGTCACTATAGTACTTACTGTTCACTGTGTCATTCACAGATTCACAGACAGCATTTGGTGATAAAAAACCTGAGTGATAGTCTGCATGACACACTGGCCATTGTCATCAAGTGTGTGAACAAGATCAAAGCCTACGCTTTGAATTCGAGATCATTCCAACAGCTGTGCACTGAAAATGACGAGGACTTTCAATGCTTACTTTTGCACACTGAAGTCCGATGGCTCTCAAAAGGAAACAGTTTAACACGATTGTTCTGCCTGTTTGACTCAGTGCTGGAGATTTTTCCCCCAAGAAACAGACAGTGACCTTTGTAATAAACTGAAAGAACACAATAACAACATTGCGTTCATCACAGATCTTTTCACAAAGTTCTACAAGGTCAACTTGCAGCTGCAGAGGGATGACACCAACCTGATCAAGGCCAAATCCATGCTTTCGTCATTCCTGTCGAGATTGGAAATGTTCCGCCGAAACATTAGCAGAAGCGAATTTGCTCAGTTTCCTCGCTTTACGGAGACACTGAAAGAAAGGCGGGCTTCTGACGGGGAACTAGAAATAAATGCCAACCACCTCAGAGATTTGCATGCTGGTATGAAGACAAGGTTTACTGATATTTTTAAATTGGAAATTCCAGACTGGGCACTGGACCAATTCAACACTGTTCAAAAAGTCGTACCAGTCATTCTGGTTGAGAACTGTTGTGCAAGACAAATTATATCCCTCCCTGTGGTAAAAGATCAAGTTGTTGTTCACTGCTTTTCCCACCCCCTTTCTTCTAGAAAGGGGACTCAGTACAGCGACAAGGTTGCTGAAGAAGCAGAGGAACAACCTAAGGATCACAGAGCGTGGCAACTTGCGTCTACTACTGACCAATCTGAAACATGATGTTGATAAGTTGGTTTCGTCTTACCATTAGGGCAGTGTCAATGACTTATTAGTATATTCTTACTCCGTAGTTTACCCTTACTTGGTACCTCAATGACAATGTGTATTTTCTGTTGAGTTTTTTTTCTTTCCTTTAAAAAAAGAAAGAAAAATACTTACTTGTTGAATAGGGTTTGTTATGTGCATGACGGATGTGCTGCCACTGCTGATGAAACAGATGATGATGATGATGATGATGATGATGATGATGATGATGATGATGATGATGACGATGATGATGATGATGGTGGTGGTGATGAATACAAACTAAGATCCATGCTTACTTTTTCTTTCTTGTGGTTTCTCACATTTGAACAACTTAATACAATGTATATTTTAAGTTCTGCAATGGAGATATTTGATGTACAAAACACATGCCACTTTATTGCTGCACGTTGATGGGAGAAAACGTTTC
The DNA here is from genome assembly GCF_000002075.1 of Aplysia californica. NCBI lineage: Eukaryota > Metazoa > Mollusca > Gastropoda > Aplysiida > Aplysiidae > Aplysia > Aplysia californica. Next base: position 73,889 of record NW_004797799.1, read on the forward strand.
ATAAAGAGTATGTCAATCTGTTTTCAAACCAACGATCACTGATTTATTTGTGTTTTGCTTAGAATATGGGATAATACATGTATTACTTTTATTAATGTTAATGACACTGGTCGTTTAATACCGACAACAACTATATATGCATAAAGTGAAAGCATTGTGTTCTCAAAGCCCTTGGATAATATTGAAAAAAAAATAGATTTTCGTACACGCATAATACATGTATAAGATTCTATAAAGATGGTGATATGTGACCCAACTAACGTTTCTATTCAGAACCAAATCATTAGAATATAGGCAAGTTGTTTTGTACCCTGTTTTTTGAGCTCTCCCATTATTTGTGATTGTATGCATGTCGCTATGTCAGATTGATGGTTGGGGCGGAGGAGGGGGCGCTGGGACTCGACTGGGTGAAAAAGGGGGCGATGGGCGAAAAAAAGTTTGAAAACCACTGATCTAGACTCTACGCCTAAGCTTCTTCCCAAATCAGCATGCATTTGAAAGTCATGTTGAAACAGCGCTCTATATTAGCCAAGGAGTCCGTTGCAAGAACATGCAAGAAATAACTTGCCTCTCTGCTGTGCTGAGGGTATATTATCTATCTTGGCGGTGATTATCAAAGCCTTATGAGAGAACAACCCACTAGCCTAATTGCGTTAGTTAGTTATATTGGAGACAAACAATGGAATATATAGGCTACTACACATAGTGGCCTTGAGTGTAGTGCCAAAAAATCAAGCATCAGCTCAGAAATTATTACATGTACCTACAAAGTAGAATCAGCTTTTCCCTACCGCTAAAAAAGAAGACCTACAAAGTAGAATCAGCTTTTCCCTACCGCTAAAAAAGAAGACCTACAACTTAGAATCAGCTTTTCCCGATAGCGGTAAGATTTTCGTAGTGGTAATATTTTTCGTTACAGGGAGTCCGAATCGCCGCCTGTAAAATTGTATAATAATAATATTATGCTCAAAACTCTTAATTTGTGTCTGCTGTGATTCGAGTTAAGATCTCCAGAGAATTTCGAGGCAGATTACGTATTTCAGGGGAAGTAGCTAGGGAAAACAATTTGTGGCGTGATCAATCGTAGTAGTTCTTTCCCTTATTCACTGTTCCTCCTAAACGACGACGAACTAGATCATTGGATTTGCATGTATTTTGGTAAATTAATAGAATAATAATTGCCCTAATACTTGTTTGATAGATGCAGTTTGGCTTATAACAGTCCAGGATTCGGACCATAGTAGGTTTATGCTAAATCCTCCTGTCCAATCATTTATAATGTATTGTATTTTTTTAAAGTTTTCAAATTAGTTACGGTATGTTATGTAAACATGATCCGAGGGGCTCTCGTAGCCTAGAGGTTTAGGTGTTCACCTCTCATTCAAAGGTCCCGGGTTCGAATCCGGGTAGCGACGGAAAATTATTCTTTTCTAAAATTGCCTCATTTCACCTACTCTCTTGCTCTCTTGCAATGCTCTATCGTCAGCTTTCGTCTCCACTTTCTACCCCCATCCCCTCACCTTCTTTGCCCCCTCCTCTGGGCTCCTGACTCTTTCTGCAGCCTTTCGACTGCTATTCCTTGGCTCCTTCTCATCTGAAATTGATAAGACTATGTTTCGGTTGCCACCCGGAGAAAATTCAAAATTTCCTAACAACTGAAAATGTTAATGTGTCCAGCACGCCCATATAACCTATGCAGTTGCGAGCGCTGTAAAATACTTACCACCCCCCT
>NW_004797799.1:75823-77418 GCF_000002075.1 Aplysia californica
AACATTTCACCTCGAAGACTTCATCACCGTCATCATCATCATCTTCATCATCTTCATCATCATCATCATCATCATCATCATCATCATCATCATAATCATCATCATCAGCAGCAGCAGCAGCAGCAGCAGCATTATCATCATCATCGCTACCACCAGTCCCTATTTTAACCTACATTGCTTTCAAGACAACGTTCTTAATTTCCCTTCCCACGACTTTCCTCTACCCACATTAATCTGGCATCCAAGGACAGAGGACGCTGCCAAAAACAAACAAAAAGCAGACCCGCTTTTAAATTATTAGAAGCATAAAAGGTGGTACATGTGCCAGTTCAAGAACATTTTGCAGAAACTCACTCTTCCTTAAAATCAATTAATACGCCACCCCACCCCACCCCTTCCCAAAAAACCCTTTAAGTTTAAGTCAAGAGCACCTAGCCCTGTGACCCCCGTCCCTTCGATGTGTGTCTGTGTATGACCTTGATCACGGCGACGACATAATTTTGGAATCTCAACTCTCCAGTGAATAAACCATCCATTCGTAAGCAAGGAGGAAAGAAACAGGTCGATAAGAGTTGAAGAATATTTTTGATCTCGCTGTCTGTGAGGCTGATAAAGACGATTCTGTTGTGTGTGGCCATGAACACTTACCCCATCATACACCCAAAGCTCACCACGTTGAATAACCCTACTATATGCAAACGTCTTACCTCGAGTCCCACTCCCCCTCAACCAATGATATCCTAGACGAAATCCACGAACGAGAATTATACCTACTAGTAATAAAAGTACCCGTTCTACGAACGGAATAATAATGAAGAATTGTTAGGAAAGTTAAGAAGAGGAAAAAGACTGAAAACAGGAAAGAAACAAAACACAAATATTTTACCTTGAATTTATCCATGTAGCACCCCCTCTTGACTACCTCTAGGGATAAGACTTCTTCTCCCTCTTCAAAGGCGTGACATTTTCTCCTCAAGTTCCAGCTCAATCACTTTTTTTAAAAAAGATTATCCTCGTCTATAACACAGGATTCGGCTATAACAGCGGTATCGCGTCGATCCCTGCGGTGTCCCATTATAGCCGGGGCCCATCGTAGTTTGAAGAGTGATGGAGAAATAGAGAGATTGAGATTGAGATATAGAAAAAGTAGATAACTATAGATCTAGTACAGTCAAAAAATCATGGTACAATGTATTCTCAAATATATTTCAACTGATGAATAAAGGATGTCATCCAATCCGTACTTTGCACAGCAGTTTGTATCAATGTGTCTTGGCTTAATCAGAAGTTTTTTTCCACAATAATTGAGCCTAGATCAACAATTTTGCTTCACACGTCTTTGAGAGAAAAGAAGGAGCAAACCAAGACAGTGCGCCCACCAACCACCTATACTTTTAGAGGAGGGGGGAGGGGGGCACACATACACATATCGTTTCCCCATTTCTTCAGGACCAGTTGTGTGGCTTTTAACTCAAGCGTGGTGATATGATTAATATAGTTTGTAACATCATCTTCGACAGGTCCTTCGTGGTCATTTTTACGCCTCCTTCCAAGTCCTTCTCCTCCTCCTCCTCCTCCTCCTCCTCCACCTCCTC
>NW_004797799.1:78462-84968 GCF_000002075.1 Aplysia californica
GAGGGCGCCACCGAATTTTGAGGACACTTTTTTAATTGGCTCAAAGAGAGAAGTGGCCCCTCTTGTTATGTAGACTCTTTGGGCGCAGTCGGCACTCCGCAGTGAATATACAATGTCGAAGCAAATGATGGCGATCGCTACAAAAGGACTGAATTCTACTTAAACTGGGCTTTCTTCTTACACATTTGATCTTAAAGAAAATACAATAGTGCAACACTACGTTTCACGTTATGGGTACTGGCAAAGTTTCATATTTTTTGATTCGGTAGTTTTTGAGAATATACTGTTCGCAAAATTTGGCCTTAGCTCCATTAGTAGTAAGATGTCATATTCATTGAAGTGTCTATGAGTATTTTACTCTGTGGTGTGTCTCGTGTGGACTTTTATGGCCTTCTAATTAACAAGATTCACAAATCAACAAGTACAAGCGGTAATTCTTAACGATATATTCTAGATGCATAATGCTACAAACAAAACGTCAAACAGATAGTGCCTCCTACTAGTCAAACGGCGTCCATAAAGCCCTTGTACCAGACTCCTGTCGCAACAACAGTGGCAAATCCAGTCAAGGCCCCCATTTATTACAGTCACGGTTTTAACAGAATTCCGTCTATAGCAGGCTTTCGGCTATAACAGTGGTCCTGCCACCGAAAAAAATCCTATTTAAAAACACCCAAAAACGAAAGCAGGAATTAGCAAAGAAGTAAAACAACAGTCACCATTGATCGTGAATTGGACATACGTGACCTATGCATCGTACACCTGAGATTGTTGTGTGAACATTTTATGGTGTGTCATACCGTGCGTTCAAGGGGGAGGGGGGGGGCTGGATGCTCGTTGATGTTGATGCAAGTCCACTTAATGACTTACCGTGACATTGGTCTTGCACCATATCCTCACATTCTAACAGAGTGGTGTGGCGAAACGTGTTATGGGAACTAAAGTTCGAATGAAAAGTAAGCTGTGGGCGCTAGATCTACGGCAGATCTGTGTCGTGTGTGTTCAGTTTCCCAACTGAGATATCTATTTGATTACGAATGGTTGTAAAGCGCACCGACCATGCTGTAAGCTTTGCAGAGAATGGATACATGCTTTGTTGTAAAAAAAAGAAAAAAAAAAGTAAATAGCATGCTACTATTAGTACTCGTGCATCTCAGACCATGTCTAATCAACCTCCATGAGACTAAGATGCTAAAAAAAGGAAGGTGAAGATGAAAAAAACGTATCACTGGAAATGGAAGCAGCAATAACTGATAAATTGATAGTGGGTAATCTAGTCTATTCTAGTATAGTCTAGTCTATTATATTATATAGGCCTACTGAACGCCATTAAAAATGCAACACTTCGTTCGCAGTCGGAACACGTTTGTATCAAATGACTAAAGATTAAAAGGAGTGTTTTTTTTATAGTTTATTCAATCATTTTGATTACACGCTTCAACTGATTTCGATACATTGTCCCCCTTAAGATAAATTTGCAGATGAACACAAATTGAAACTCAATAAAGAACTCTCATCCGTAGTAAAGTATATAGCTATCATTGACATTTATACAGACAAAAACTCTTCTTCACATGGATTTTATAACATTTTCAAAGTTTTGATAAGAAATTATGTCCCACTTTCGCAGAAGCGCGATCTCCCGATAGCTGCAGATTCGCAAATCGGCACATACTTTGCGGTTCCGTTCATCCCATACCTGCGCAGTTGGAGACATGTCGGGTACGTACACTGGTCAGTACATGACATTCATGTTATGATCTTCCACAAATTGTGTTGTTTGTTAAATGGCCTGTGTAAGGGCAGGAGTGTTGTGTTGGATGACTGAGAGATTCTGATTTTTTCTTTATGCTGTTTCGCACCGTGAAGACGGCGCTGTTGTCGCCGCTTCGTTAATTGCAGGCCTAAATAAGGCGTTCTTGGTCTAAGTCCTGAACTTACTGCAACAGCAAAATCTGCCTCTGTAGAACAGGACTGGTCACTCGAGACTGTCCTATTCTTTGCCCGTCACGGACATTTCAAGTGTACTAAAAATCTTTGGATAAGTCGAAAACAATACAAGCACAGCATTTTAGCCATATTGCTGCTTCTCAGGCAGATGTTCCGCCATGAACAAGGCGGGAGTGAAAGTTGCGATCAGCTGCTTCGCTAAGTTGAGGAGTCTTGTAGTGAAATATATTTTTAATTGAACGAAAGCAAGCTAGGACTTTTGTTTGGAAAGAGCTACGAGTCATCTTCCAGGTTGATTAAATAATTTTGTATTCGTTTATAATATAACAACTATCGAACACATTTCACAAAAGCATAGTTTACTGTATTGTGATGAAAAGTTCTTAAGGAAAGAGTTAACATTGTCCATGGGTGTCTGGACTGACATCTGCTCACTTGTGTCTCCAAAAACTGTGACGATCAGAGCATATTTGGCTTTTTAAGAAATTTTTGAAAATGTTGCGTTTTTATTGGCGTTCAGTATATTTAGTCTAGTCTAGTCTAGTTCATTTTATTGGCTACCAGTATTCCAATTTAGCATAGCCTTGTCTTGTATTGGTGAAGTTTCTTTGCAGAAGTCAACTGCTGGATTCTCCGACCAGGTCATCCAGTCTCTTATCCACTTTCATCCCTTAACAGATGTCCACCCTTCCATATCCACTGTAATCCCGTAAGTGATGACCACTCCTTTGTGTCCACTTCCATCACGTAACTGATGTCCACTCCCCGATGTCATTACGTTTCTGAAGCGTCAACGCACCTTTAGACCCGTAAAGTTCTTTGGTAAAGCTGGGGCGACCATCCCCGACCCACTGCGTTCACAAGTGGAGGATATTTGAACGGCCTACAAAATGATATGTAGGGTTGCTGCCTATACGTGTAACCAATAAGCCAACGGGAGACAGTCTTGGAGAGCGATGTGGGACAGGGTGATGGCACTCATGTCTCTATAAAATGCCTCATGTGCTCAGTGAAGGACTGTCAGGCGAGAGGGAGGCGCAGAAACTTGCCATGTGGGTTAGTCCTTTTGGACAAAGGCTTTCGGAGTAAACCGTACAAAAATCCAACAGAAGGCAAGAGGAAACCACTGCTGCATTTTCCCCAAGAACGTCATAGATCAACACACAATGAATGAAATTGCAAACGACAGCGTATGACGAGAAAGCGACAGACAAAGTTCATTGGACACACAATGCGGAAAGAACAACAGGCAAGTTTGATGGAAAGAGAGGTAGAGACAGGCAGAGGGAAAAGATACTGGACTGGTTGACAACATGACTGGGAACAGCAAGAACGACAGATACCATCGCTGCAACGCAAGACAGAGTGAAGTGGGGGTCCAGGATCGCCCACGCCAGACGCCAAGACACCGGATGCTGATGAAAGTTCTTTGACACGACACCCATTAGTGACAGCTTCCATCCCCTAGAGGACTGGGTCAAGCAAGTGGTCAGCCTTAGTCGTAAAAAAAAATGAATATATATATATATATATATATATATATATATATATATATATTATAAATAAGAAGGAAAAAACCTTCACAGAATAGGGCGAAAACATAGAAAACCCCGATTTCGGAGACTGACTCAGTAAGTGCCGATAGGTATAAAAATTTCTTTATGATTTCCAACTTGCCCCACATAGAGCTGGCCGACTGCAGGCGGCTTTAAGCACCGATCGGTGTTGTCGGCTTTATCAGAATCCAAACTATATTCTTATTACGCCGAAAACTGGGAAGGGCACCTCTCTGTCAACTCGCGACGTCAGTGTTTTCTTGTCGTATCTCCATCTTTTAACAGTGAAAATGTGACTTCTTCTCAAGCTCACTCATTGTTGTGAACTGTTTTCACTGTTATTAAAAATGGAGATGAGACAACAAGAAAGCACTGAGGTCGCGAACTCTCAATGCCGTCTCGCTGTCGCCAACTCGGGTTCAGCGGTTTGCGTGACGTCACCCGACTGGACTGGGGACAATTTTAAATGGCCATTTCAGAGCTGGTGCTTCACGGTAGACAAAAATTAATTACATTTTTGAAATCAGCGTCCTCAAATTAGGGGGGTGAGAGAGCAGAATTACATTTAAGTAATATTTTAGGAATTTCGAGGGTTTTTTTTATCCCCAAATAAATGCTTCGGGAATACCAGCTGTGTTGTGGTGTAATTTTTGTTTTAGGTCTAGATCCAAGCCTTGCTAGCATCTGCGTTTGTCGCGGCCGCGACCCGCGAATTGCGGCCCCGATTTTTGGCTTCTTTTTTTTTTGTCCGCCAATCGCGGCCGCGATTTTTGCATTAAAAAACCCCCACAGCCGGGGAATAAAAACTCGAATAAAAACAAGAGGACTAAACATTGGAAAAAAACAACAACAAACAAACAGAAATCAAACCTTTTTGCTTTTAGAAAGAAAGTTATTTTCACTTCTGTTGACACCACGTTGATTTGTTATTTTTATGTGAAGAATATAAATTCATTACTAGATCTAACTATTTATATTGCTGTTTCTCTTTAATTTTTCACTCTTTGTTGTGTTTGATTTGTTGGTATGTTATTTTTTTTCCTTGTTATTGTTCTGGTCTGTTGTTTTTCTTTTTTGTCTTTGTGTGTGTGTTTTTTTTAGCGTAATGTCATTTGATTTGAAGTTGTTCCTATCTTTTGAAAAAAATTAATTTGTTATGTTTGAGCGTGTCTCCACCAAAACCGAATACTGACACTGGGGGCTCTCGTGGCCTAGAGGTGGTGGCCTCTCTTTCAATAGGTCCCTGTTCAAACCCGGATAGTGATGGAAGATTTTCTTCCTAAAATTTTCTCCTATCACATCCTTTCCTACTCTCTAACAATGATAAGTTGTCTGCTTTCGTCTCCACTTTCTGCCCCCCCCCCTCACCTTCTTTGCTCCCCCCCCTGGACTCCCGACTCTTTCTGCAGCCTTTCTATTGCTACTCCTTGGCTCCTTCTTACTGCTTTCTTCCAGCCACACCCCTAATCTTATGGTAGCTAAGATCTACACCAAGTCTTCTCGGATAAGGGCGAAAAATCTAGGAGATCCTGTGTGCAAGTTACGCACGTTAAAGATCCCTTGGTGGTCCAAAATTGATAAAAGAAGACTTCAGCCGCCAGTTGGCAGGTAAGTTGTGTGTGATTACATAATTTACATGTGACAACCTGTCCTTTTTCTTGAATTACGCACGTTTAGGGTTAAAACGGCCAATCTTCGGAAAGGTGGACACACGCCCTTATTTGTTAACTTTTGTGGTTGTTTATTTGCTGTTTTAATTTTGATTTCATTCTGTTTCGAAACCTTTATTATTTTTCACGTTTTTACACTCTGTGTGGCTACAAATGATATTCTGGATGCTTAAAACAGAGCACAAGAAATTCTGGTGATTTAGATTAGGTTACCTCTTTCAACATATTGCCATATCATATACGTCGTCACAGAGAGTCAAAAGCTTGAAAATTAATGGCAACTTTTATAGCAAATTTTGCCATTTTTTGTGGCAACTTTTGGGGAAAAAAATGGCAATAAACGTAGATGCTAGCTTAGGCATCCTCTATATGGAGTCAAGCAGACACCTACTGGCGCTTGTCAGCGTCGATCTTCAGCCGCTTACGTTTCGGCGTTCTCTATGTTATCGCCCATAGAAACCCTTTTAAATTAAATTAACAAAACATTAAACCCCCTTAAAAACAACAGGGAGCTCTCCTGGCCTAGAGGTTAAAGTGTTGGCCTCTCATTCAAAAGGTCCCGGGTTCGAATCTGGGTAGCGATAGAAAAATTTTCTTCTCTAAAATTGTCTCCTTTCACCTTCTTTCCTGCGCTCTAGCAATGTTCTGTTGTCTGCTTTCATTTTCACTTTCTGCCCTCACCCCCTCACCTCCTTTGCCCCCTCCTCTGGACTCCTGACTCTTTCTGCAGCCTTTCTACCTCTACTCCTTGGCTTCTCCTTGCTGCTGTCTTTCTGCCTGACCCCTGATCTTCTGGTAGGAAAGATCTACACCTAGCCTTCTCGGACAAGGGTGAAAAATCTCGGAGGGCCCGTGTGCAAGTTGCGCACGTTAACGATCCCTTGGTGGTCTAAAATCGATAAGAGTAGGCTTCGGTCGCCACCCGGGCAAAATTCAAAATTTCCTACCAAATGAAAATATTAGGTGTGTCCCGCGCGCTCATATGACCTTATGCAGTTGCGAGCGCTGTAAAACACTTTACAAAAAACAAACAATTAAAAACAACAACTAATTTCAAGAATACCCTGTTGGAGATTCGAATAACTGACACACGCACTGCAATTCAGCATGATATCGACTGAGCTAACAGCACTTGTAGAGGAGCAAGAATAGACCTGAAACTGCGAGAGAGAAAGAGAGAGAGAGAGAGAGAGAGAGAGAGAGAGAGAGAGAGAGAGAGAGAAAACAATTTTTTTATGATGATATTTTTTCTAAAGAAAATCAATAAAGGCAAAGGCACGTATCAAGTTTTTTCTTGTATAGTTTTTAATTCACATAATTAGAGTTACGA